>NC_063164.1:35206317-35509348 GCF_023159225.1 Perognathus longimembris pacificus | reverse complement strand
CCTAGTATGCTAATGGCATAATATTATTTATCAAAGCATACTTAATTCTGACTAGAAGCTTTGTATTTCTTTATTTTTTGTCTGACAATTATATAATAGTTACACAGCATATGGAATTCCTGCAATATTGGATTGTAAAGTAATAATGATTTATTAATACCAATGAAACACATGATTTTAGTTTATGAAATATCCTTTATTTTTGCTTTGTCTGGGACTTGAATTCAGGGCCTATGCACTGTCTTTGAATTTCTTTTCTTAAGGCTAGCACTCTTCCACTTGAGCCATGGTGCCACTCCCAGCTTTTCCTTTTATGTGGTGCTGAGGAATTGATCCCAGAACTTCATGCATGCTAGGTTAGCACCCTACCACTAAGCCACATTTCCAGCCCACTTAATATCTTGATGTGTGAGAAATATCAAAAGTTCAATCAGAGATTTTGGAACAGACTAAAAGTAGAGAAGATAACTGGAAAAGATTAAGAAAATGGAAAACCAATATCAATTTAGATGGGAAAACAGATAATGTCCTCCCCCAATATAACTACTGGGGGTTGTATGTAACTACTGTCCACTCTTCCTGATTATTCCTTTTGTGCACTCAATTCAATCACTAAAGATATATAGGTACACTGGAACAAGTTGTGTTCTTTACAATTGCCTCAGGAAGGACTGGAATTCAACACGTGTTCCAGTCTTCAAGGAATAAGCTCATTCCAAGTTCTTGTAACTCTGGAGAAGTGACCAGAAGTGCTGTTGGAACTCATTTCTATAGGTAAGCTTTCCAGCCAGTGGTTTTAATCTGGGCAATTGAAACAGAATGAAAGAGAGACTAAATATCAAACACTGAAATTCATCATAGGAATCAAGAATGTAACTTAAGAACATTGGATACCAGATATATATACATATATATATATATATATATTCTACTATGTAAAGATAAGTAGAAAATTCTGGGTGGTTTTACAGATTCCGTTATATCACAGCTCTGTATATGGTTTTGGAAATGACCAAACAAAGCTAGCGTTTGCAAGGACCTGTTTTCTTTCTTCCAGAGTCTTCAAGGTAAGTATCTAGAGTAATATCAAGTAAGACAGTACCCTGTACATCACTTTTGTACTCTTTTTATTTTTTAGCCATGAAAATCAAATCTGATTCTGGTTTGTCAAAATAACAACATTCCCTATTCCCTCACAAAGTTCCTATTCTCTGAAGTACAATAGCATGGCCCCCTCCCCTGTAGCCATATGGAAAAAAGAGAAGAGGGTGATCCGTTAGTTCACATTCTCTATTACTAGAAATCATTAATTAAGTCTCCTATCTGTAAACATCTGCCCTTGTGTAACCTCAGCTAGAATTCCTCAATCTTTTCTATGGTATCTGAAGACTTAATGCCCTTTGCTTCAAGGAGAGTTTCTCAACAAGACTTTATAGTCACCTTCTATAAAACTATACTGACTTTCAAATTCACCAATCTCTCCTGTGCTTATTTTGCATTTACATTTATGTTATTTACATTTAAAATATATAAGTTCTATTTTACTTTAATAAAATAAGTGAAATACATATGTTTTGATGCACATAAACACTTTTTTTCTTTTTTACATTTCCTTATAGTCTGAGTGATGTACAGAGGGATTAGTTTCCTACATAGGCAAATGAGGGAGGAGGTAACAAGTTGGATAAGAAATGTTCCCACTTCCCTGTACAATCAATTTGTAAAGTGAAAGTTTGGAGGCGAAAGGTTTTCATCTTTCCTATGTAAAGCTGATGTAAGAATTAGAATGAAGAAAGATTAACAGAACTGAAGCTCTCATCCATGGCTCCTGAGGGTATTTGCAGGTCATTAATGGGATAGACAGATTGGACCCAGCTTCTAGGAATTGAAGTTCTGTGTTGTGATTTCACTATTAGAAATTATAGGATCTTTAAGAGTAGGCAAGCTTGGAAAAAATGGCCCACATATTCCCAGTGAAATTAATCAATATATAATTATTTAGAAGCTATAAATGCTATCTTTGGCTGACATGCTCACAAAATGTGGTTTCATCTGTCAATAAAGGCTAGCAAACCAGAAATCTAGCATTGAGTCACTACAGTACACAAAAGACTCATCTCATTTTTGTACTACACTATTATATCAATTAAATCATATTTTTGCCCCTTTAATAAGAAAAGAGAAAGAGCTGCGGCCTTACGATTATAACTGGAAAATAGTAATAACTGAAATCGGGGTGTGCAGTTTCAAGATATTAGCAAATCAACTTCTGCGATACAGGAATAAGAAATAAAGCACCTGCTTACTTGAAAGTATGTATTTAACATACCATGACTTAGTCTGCTTCAATATCCACACATTTATTTTGAAACCCCACAGTTAGATGTAATCACATGTAGTGATACTGGTGAGTCCATACATCAGAGGTAAGTTCTTCAAGGACCTGAGCATCTCTGAGGGAGCTATCTCCCTTCAGTGGAAGGCCCCATGCTGGGTTAAATAGGCTTTCCCCTCCCTTTAGAAAGACATTGATTGGGCTATCAGAGTAGAGAATTATCTATGGGCTCATCTTCTGTACACTCTTTTCAGGGAAGGCACAAAGGATTCATAAGCCTATTTTCTCTTTCTCTTTTTCTAATATTACTGGTTTCCATTCATGACATGTTTAAAATTTAGGGTGGCAAGTAACCTCCTTTACAAAAGTTGCCATCTCTGAGTCTCTTTCACATGCACCATATTCAAACCTGTGTTCATGCTGAAACTTTACTTTTTGGTTACATTATATCATGTGCAACTTGTGACTTGACATGACAGAGTAACACTTGTCTTGTGTTTTTCCCCACTGTTTTCTTCTGTCAGGTCTAAGCCATATAGCTTTTTGCAGATTACTATAGGATCAAAATCTTGTTCTTAAATTTAGATTTTCTTCACCGTAGTGGAGAGAAATTTGTTAATAATTGGTTTGCATACATATATTCTGCAACTAAAATCACCAAGTCTGGATAAAGTTTGGTTTTATAAGCAATTTGGTTGAGTGCAGCTTTCAGTTAGGAAGAAACACCATAAAATAGGGTCCTCATTTTTGCCTCCAGACTAATGAATTTATCCCTATAAGAATGTCTTTACATGTACACTTCTGATCATTAAGTAAATATTTGTTAGATTATACTATGACTGTTTATTGTGAAGGCATCTTCACATCATATCTTCAAGTCTTTTCTTTCTTACACCTATCATAACATTTTTCAAAATCTATCATTTATGTCATCCAGAAGTTATATTGATATTAATAGAAATTATATGAAATTACAAATTCAGAAATGGACCTTATTATATAAATGTATATACTTTAGGATTAATTCAGCTCATAAACTTCTGAATTATAAAGGACAGCTTATGAATCACTAGTAAATTACAGTTATCATTTCATCTTCAGAACATTTTTGTGAAAAATACTGTGCAAACTGAGAAATGCATAAAAGGTAAATATATATAGTGTAACAAATAGCTGCACAGAGCTGTGTAATTTATAGTGAGTCCATACCTAGAATGTCAGTGCTTCAAAAGCACCTGTTAGGGTATCTTCCTGTTAAACTTCATCCTCTAAACTAGCAGGTATACTCAATTTTTTTCCTGTAGGTTTCTTCTTTACAAATATACATTGACAAAGTGGGTTGCTTATTTAGTAGTGTAGTAAAAATCTCAGAAAGCACCATGCTATGTAACCACATTGAAGATACTTATATTTTTTTCAAATTTTTATTATCAAACTGATATACAGAGAGGTTACAGTTTCATACGTTAGGCATTGGATACATTTCTTGTACTGTTTGTTACCCTGTCCCTCATACCCCCTCCCTCCTCCCCCTTTCCCTTTCCCCCCCTGAGGTGTTCAGTTCACTTTCACCAAACAGTTTTGCAAGTATTGCTTTTGTAGTTGTTTGTCTTTTTTTTTTTTACCCTGTGTCTCTTGATTTTGGTATTCCCTTTCAATTTCCTACTTCTAATACCAGTATACACAGTTTCCAAAATACTCAGATAAGATTACAGAGATAGTGCCTAGAAGATACTTATATTTCTATTTAAGTGTCCATTAGGCACTTGAAACCTAGAATGCTCTAATATATACTTATGAAATTCTCATACATTCCATTGATACATTTCATATTTTTTTTATTTATAACACTCTTTCTCTTCAAATTTTGATGTTTCAACAGCTTGTAATTCCTTTTTTCACTCACCTATTCTCCCTGCCTGGTCTGACCATGTGTGCCTCCATCCTCTTCCGTCTCCAAAGTAATTTTGCACACCACAGTTGTAATCATGTTTTTATTTTACTGTCTTTTTAAAGTCTGCTCTGCTCCCTTTTGTTTTAATGGATAAAGTCCCAGACTTTCACTTGCCATAAAGATAAATTCCAATTTGGACCCCATCTGGTCTCGCCCTCTTCATATCCTGCCATTTCCTCTCTCTCATATTATGCAATAACAATAGTGAGGGCATTGCATTTTCCTGAGCAATACTTTTTCTCTTCACTCTCCCACATTCTCTTCCCATACACAATTACATTTTTAGAAACTTTTATTTATTTATTTACACTTTTTTATTGCTAGTATCTCTTTCTGGGGTTCCATTCATTTTGAAGAGCCAGTGATTTTTTTTTCCCTGTCATGCAACATCTGAACCCAGGACACAATTTTTTTGCATTTTTCACAATATCATAACAATGTATTCAGTATCATGTTTGTCACTCCTTCAAGCTATGACTGTGAGATTAGGAGACTATATTCTATATCTCTGTTTACTCAGAGGTAAACATAGTTCCTGGTGCATTAAACAAGAGTCCTTCACACTTGCTCATTCTTGCCCTTCCTTAAACTCTGTTGCATGTACTATTAATTTACTTTTGTACTAACAGAACATGAGTATAAATTTGGCATAACTTTGTTGATTTAAAAAATATTGACTAAAGTATTGATTCAAAGGCCTCTTTCTGGCAAAGCTGGCACCTAGCCCTCTCAATTCATAAAGTTCATGAAGACTTATGGTCACACTCTTCAATTTTTCATGACTAAGGGATTTAAGACACACACACACACACACACTTTCTCTGATTTTGTCTAATATAATTTCATAAGTGGTTCTTGGTATTACATTATTTTAAATAGAAAAACCTGAGACACTATGTTTGTAGAATCTTCATTTTATCCACTTTTCTTTTTTAATGGGGAAAAAAACTCATTTTTCTATTTGCAGAAGAAAGAAAGGGAGTAAAATTTATGTGGGATTTTAGAACAAGTTGCTGTAACATTGAGATATTTTCTCTTTATTAGGTGAAAATTTTTCTTTCTTAATTAGAAACTATGTTACATGCTGCTTTCCCTTAACTCTTCATTAAATTTGATGTTAAATAACTGGTATTTGATTGTAAGTATTATAAAGAAGACACCCCAATTTATAAACCTGATTTAGTGGCTTAATTATGAAAATTATAAGAGTTCAGAGAGGGAATATAGATGACTGTTAAAATTTTTCCTTCATCAAGCAACTTTAATATTTTGTGATAATTCTCATGATTTATGTCTGCAGAAATGGTAACTAGCAACTGGCTTATTCATGTATGTTAGAAGTTTTCAATTGGTAGTTCAAGATTGGTTTCTGTTTGATGATAATTTATGTTGTTACCGGAAAACACAGAGTAACAAACAGACTTTTGCCACATTTTGTGAATCCATAGTTATTAAGGTAAGAAATAATACAAATGTATAAGACAAGGAGCACTACTTTTGCTTGAATTTGGGAACAACATTAGGGATTTGGGCATCTGATATTGTTAGTGAACAGAAGCTTAACTTTTCTTTAGTATCTTTATCATTTCATATAGCACTTTATAAATTGTATATTTCAGGATATGTTCATATAAAATTTGCTTTTTAAAGATAAAATTAATTAGTCTTACAATGAAGTTCCATTCACAAATTTTCAATACAAGTAATTATTTTTGATTTACTTATTTTTATTATACTTTATTATCTTTAGGTATACAAAGAAGCTGCCCTTTAACAAAGCAGTTTATGAATACAATGCATCTTAATCAGTGTCACGCTATTCCACATTCTGACCCATCCCTCCGCTGTCCACTCCACCCTTACTTTACTTAATTATGTAGGATACACATTGAATTCAGGATTATATTCTCACCCTCTTCTCCTCTTAATTTATCTACCTCTTTCCCTGTGCACCCACTACACCCCTTTCAAGAACGCACTTCCAGGGGTTTATTTGTTAAACTTTGAATTTGCCTTTCTAAGGAATTGTAGTATTTGAATTCTTCCTTGAGTCTACCATTTTCAGTAAATATGTTTTTATACACTTGCACACCACCCAACATGTTTGCTTATAACTTACATACATAAAGGAAAATATTTATCCTTTGTCTGTCTTGGGCCTGACTTGCTTCAGTCAATGTATTTTTTAAGGTCTTTCTATTTATTTACAAATGGTATAATATCATACTTTCAAATAGATAAGGAAATTTCTATTGTGTATGTATATCATTCTTATGAATTCATGCATTGAGGGACTTCTGAGCTGATTCCATACCTTGGCTATGGTAAATAGTGCTGCAACAAATTGTAATTCTTTTTAGAAAGTTTTCAATGTTTCTTGAAAAAGACCTAATAGAACAAGATAATATTCTGACTTTCAGATCACCAGAAACTCAGTATGACTAAATGAACATGGTAGGTATGGTAAAAAAAAAATCTTAGAAGAAGATTACATGTGTGTAAGGGACTTTGAAAGGGAAATAAAGAGCATTTGAAAGGAAGATAGTAACTGAGCAAAGGAAATGGATAACTTCATAGATTTAGACATTTCCCTGAAAACTAAGGAATAAATATCAAACTACTAATAATTTAACATATATAAAATTAATAGAATTACATATAATATACTTAACATTATATGTAAATATATAATATATATTTATACAATATTATTATTTAATAATAGTATAAGTAGGTATAACATTATGTGACCCACAAAATACTGCTTAAAATGGAGGAGGAGAAAAAAAACAAATGGAATATACTGGATAAGGTGAATTTTCTCCAAATACACAGTAGGAATGTATGAAAACATGACAATAATTTCTCTATAACAAATGTAGGTTAATGTAAAGGAAAAGATTAAAACTATATTTATAAGAGAATTATGATTATGATTATAGAGGGTTCTAGCAGTGCTATTTGAGTTCAATATATTTTAGAACTGTGTGCCAATTTAATTTATGGATATCAACCCAATATCCAAATATTTTCTGCATCCCTTCTTTGACAAAATTTCAAAACAAGTGCAGAATGAAGTTTAGAGGTTCCCTAGTGGTACAATTAGCTCTTCCAGATCCTTTGCTAATTATTACCTGGAGACAAGACAAATGTGGCTTTAACTCCAAATCTAGAGAGTTTTTTTTTTAGAGCCTGTACAACAGTATTTTCTAAATAGCCACTTGTTAGATGATCATAATTCACTGATATTAAATTTATCTTTGAAGAAATATTTCATATGAATATTTACCAGGTGAATTTCAAATACCTGTTAGAGCTATTTCTGGTTACAGTATAATCTACTTTGTACTTTGTTTTAAAAACTCAGAGTAAAGATCAATATTAATGAAATACTTTAATTAATTCACCAAGAAATGTACTTTCCTTATTTATGTAACTGTAACAGCTCTGCAGATCACTTTTACAATAAAATACATTAAATTTTAAAAAGAAGCATAACAATAAACAGGTGATTTATTTTCCTTTCAAAGATATTGAGATTAAAATGTTTGAAATAGGATGATTTTCACAGAAAAATTGCCTCTTGAAATACATGTTAAAATCTATGTGTTAATTTAATTATAAATTATAAAACCATTCACTTGTAAATATATTTCTAGCAATGTTCTTGTGTCAATTATAAAATATTATTTAATAGGTACTTCCATTACCTATTTTATATCTTTTTTCAAGTATATTCTGAATTTTGGAGTGCAATAATTTTTAGTATATAGAATCGGGCATATATTTGCAGCACGATTCCCAGCAACTTGAGACCAAATCAGGAATTTATTCACTCAACAAGTATTTTTGAGGAAACTACTTTGCCATGCATACTTTTCTAGGTCCTAAGATACCAGTTCCTGCTTTTAGAGATCTTATAGATTAATGACAGTGTCTCATCAAGAGTAATTTCTAAATACACAGTTTTGAAGACAACTAATGAATTCCATTTCCCCCCCATACTTTAAGGCAAGTATGGACAATTTCTGTTCCGAATATAGTCAAGGGATAATGTAAATCCTTGGTAATAGTGTTGAAAGTTCATTGAAAGACAATTTAGTAAAATAAAATTGCAGGAGAAATGATCTGTGTGAAGTATTTCCAGAAAAAGCTTAATAAAACAATGTAAATACTGTGAACTAGAACATAAATGTTACATACTTAAATGCCACCACAAACTTAAAAACCAATTGAAAAGGTGTTTGGTTATGGCTGGAATCTGATTCATTCCGAGAACCTCCTGTTATGCCACTTTGCAAAGATTTATGATTAGCTGTAATAATATGCTCCATTTGTTAAAAAAATAAACGAATAAAGGCAATATGGAATAGTATGTTTTATGCTCATTGTAGAAAACAGCAATCCAACAATAAACACGTCTTCCTTTAATTCTCTTTTCACATCTAGCCCCATGTTATAAAGTGACCACAGTGTGGTTTTCAGAAACAAGCAGCCTTTTGACATTAGCATTTTTTGATTGTCTTGATCATAATATTTTTTCTCCTCTGAAATCTTAGGCAAGACTTGCTTTACTTTGTTACGAAGAGAGAATACAATGAAATACCCTATGTGAGAACACTTACATTTTGTGATTTATAATATGGAATCAATGAGTATTTGCTTTGTTCCAATCTTCATTTTACATTCATTTCATAAAGGAAGGTTCATTATTGCATATGTGAAAACACATGTCAATCTTGAAGTAAGATGCAAATGCTGTATGTAATATCCTTACTTACAAAATAACAAAATAGTCATAATCTTTAGCTTTCAAATGCATCTGTATGAAGTAAAATGAACTTTAAAATATTTATCATTCTAATAAAGTTAAAGTTCAAAAACAACTAAAATTTATACTGGCTAAAGCACAAGTTGAAAAAACAAATACAAACTTAAATTTTTAAAAATTCCATCAACTTCTATTTACTGAGCAAAATCAACTTGGTACTTGATGTGCTAGGAATATTATATGAACGTTACAGCCATTATAAATAAAGTATTTGGAAGAAATGTGAAGTGTGAATTCAACCAGTTACATTTAATATTTCCTCGTATCATTTGATCTTCTTATATTGACTCAATTAACATCATTGTTACTCAAGAGAAGCATAACACAGAAGAAATTTGAGTGAAAAGGAAATCTACATTGTGAATAAAAGGTGAATCCCTATACATAACGTTAAACAATTCCATGGTCTCACAAGGAGAATGAGAATAAGAGAATACAATGAAAGAAACGAGGCTCCTCAGCTTGCAAGAAGCCAAACACACCCTTCCCCAGAACAACTCAGTAAACATCCACAGAGACTCCCAACCACCATTTAAAAACACCATCCATCTCCCAGCCTGTGAATTCAGTGAGTGTCAAGTTAGGGCATGAAAACAGTCCAGCTCACTTTCATTGCACATCATACAATACCTTTGTCAGTGTAATTCATGAGGTGCAATTTTTTAGATACTTGAATTATCCTAAGACTTCAAAGTTTTAATGGGAATTTAGCAGAAATACAAGTTGTCAACGAGAATATGTTGATCCTAGACATAGAAGGTTTTCAAGACTTGCACAGTGTCATCTTAGTGGAACAATCAGTGGAGACTCTTCAGTGCTCATGAAACACTGGATCTTGTAAGAAAAGCCAACTACATCATGAATTGCACCTCAGTAACCATTCTACAGGTGGTGCTAGTGAAATCAGCTCAATGTCCTCCTCACTTTCTATCACCATACTAAAACTGTAATAAAACACTTTTATTTCAGAATCACGTTCAAAATTAATTAAAATGATGTTTTTATGAGTCCATTATGTCATTAAGCTAATTCTGTAAAGCCATCTAGGGAAATTCTTGTATTATTAGATATCCCATTATGTTCTACAATTTCTCAAAAATGATGTTCATTGAAAAGTGATATGTTCACTGGATATGACACTAATCTTAACTCAATTCTCATTAGATGTGTGACAGGTGAGCTTGACTTTATTTCTTTTTATTTTTCAGTAGTGTGGAAATTAACACTTCTCAATATCTTTGTGAGAACTGAATGAGAGTATTATGCATGAATATTTCTGTATATAACAGATTTAAAATACAAAGAATTATTTGAATGCATAAATATTCTAATAAATTATTCTAATAAAGATTTAAATAAAAAACCCTGTAGATCATAAAAAAGTGCCCCCAACAACTTAGCAATTTATTAACCATGTTTTTTTACTTGAACCTCCAAAAACTCTTCCCTGACTTTTGTATTAATATCATTTACTCTTAAAGTTTTTATTACATATATAGTGCAACTTATTTTAAATTCTTTTTTTTTTTTTTTTTTTTTTTTTGGCCAGTCCTGGGCCTTGGACTCAGGGCCTGAGCACTGTCCCTGGCTTCTTCCCGCTCAAGGCTAGCACTCTGCCACTTGAGCCACGGCGCCGCTTCTGGCCGTTTTCTGTATATGTGGTGCTGGGGAATCGAACCTAGGGCCTCGTGTATCCGAGGCAGGCACTCTTGCCACTAGGCTATATCCCCAGCCCTATTTTAAATTCTTAAAATATTATTTTTGATTTATATTCCTATATGGTTTGACTTTTGAGTAATATTTTGGTCTTAATATCCAGCCACAACCTGGATGCCAGAGGCTCTCACCTCTGTAAACCTAGCCATTCAGGATTCTGAGATACAAGAATCATAATTCAAAGCCAGCCCAGACAGAAAAATTCATGAGATTCTTGTCTCTAATTAATAAGCTGGAAGTGGGAGATTGGATCAAGTGGCATAGTCATAATCTCCAAAAGAGAAAGGAACTGGAATTCAGTCTAGGCACAGAGCTCAAGCCCAGGCAACTGCACACGCTCACATATGCACGAACGCACACACAATTCACACACATAGTAAACATCTGTAATTTATTTTATCCTCTGTGTTTTGATTAAATATTTTTTTCAGTTTATTCCTTGATATCTGTTTCCATAGATATTTTTCTGCTGTTTTATTTTCCTACTACAAAAATGAAAGACCTATTATATATATACACATATATGTATATATATGTGTATATATATATATATATATATGCTTGTAAGTAAACATTTTTTTCCTGAGATATAAGTCTATGGAAAATTTTCCAGGTGAACAAAAACCACCATGGTAAAATTTTAAAAATTATGTCCAATCATTTTCCAAATAGTGACATAAAGTTAGACTTATATTTCTGATCACTTGTGCCCATACAACTAATCATCCCTAAAATATATTTTTGGGATGAGAATATATTTTCCCTCTTTTTCAAACCTATTTTTCTAACTTAGAAGAACTACTTGTTTGAAAGTTATCTTAATTTTTTACCATTAACATTATATTTCTTGTTGAAAGGTTTGCTCATTATTCTTCCTCCTTTTACCTACTAAATTGTTTGTCAATTTACAAGAAAAATAAAACTAATCCTATTATTGGAATCTTTCCAATTTTGTTTATTATCTTAATACTTTATTTCTATGATAGAATGTTTTAATTTATTGTGTTGAATGTATCATTCTCTTATCTAAATCTTTTGAAGGTTATAAAAGTCTCTTCTTGATTTCAAGAAAACATCATCCTACCTTTAATTCTATTTTGACATATATACATTCATTCATGTCATCACTAGATCCTAGGAATACATTTTGGGTAGCACGAATAGAAAGGATTTTTAAATCAACACTCTTGAAATTTATCTGTGAGTTCTGATCACCTTTGGATTACTGAATGCTAACGAAATGTTGCATGAAACTGTAGTTGAAAAAAAAAATCTGAGTTTAAGACCACTTTAGTGTCTTAGTATTTATTTTTTCATTAGCACTCAAGTCAAATTAGAATTAAATAAAATAGAAATTAACTGTCAATATTAAGTTGCAAGCTCCCAATAAATATTTACAGTATGCATTATACCCCATACCTGTCATTCAGCTTTCTCTGAAATGTAAATGTACTCCGTGAGACCCGTTGACTTCACTCCACTTCTTGAAGATTTGGGGATACATTTTAGAAATTGCAATTTATCTAATTACTTTTTTTTTTTTTTTTTTTTTTTTTTTTTTTTTTTTTTTTTTGGCCAGTCCTGGGCCTTGGACTCAGGGCCTGAGCACTGTCCCTGGCTTCTTCCCGCTCAAGGCTAGCACTCTGCCACTTGAGCCACAGCGCCGCTTCTGGCCGTTTTCTGTATATGTGGTGCTGGGGAATTGAACCTAGGGCCTCGTGTATCCGAGGCAGGCACTCTTGCCACTAGGCTATATCCCCAGACCATCTAATTACTTTTTAATCTTCAAGCCGTTGTACAAAGAATTTATCGTTCAATATGTCAGTTTATGTGTGCAATGAAGAATTTCAGTTCTTAAAATCATTAAATGAATAGTAATGATGTTAAAAGTTGTTCTGCTTTTTTTTTTTTAAGTTTTTATTGGTCTAAGAGACAAACATTTTCCCATTAGGTAGCAACCTATTTGGCCGAGGTAATAATGTCTGATATGTTAGGGATAAGTAAAATATTTGCTAACATAGTAAATAGTCAAGAATACAATGATGATTTAAAACATAGTGAGTTTTAAAATGACTAATATTTAGAAGAAATAAAAATGTTTGAAAAGAAAAATAGTACAGAATAATGAAATCATTTTTAGGGTCACTCCATTTTATATCATCATGGTTTCACTCTGTCTACAGAACATGAGTTTTAAGACTGTCTTTTTATTGCTTCGCTGCTGAAGATTTAATTTATTTGGCTTCTTGAGGAACACATTTGGCATTGTAATATGGCTGTTTTCATGTTCTGTCTCCAAGGATGATTTGATGAAATTGCATATAAATTAATTATCTATGTACAGTTTTCTTTTTAGGGAGCTATCTATTCATTCAGAGGTAAGGAACACTGCAATAATCAGATAGAGCAGTTAGTGAGGTCTTCTTTTATCATACATAGGATCTTTTCTTGTGTAATTTTCTGAATATACATATAAACAGCAAATAGGATGAACCTTAAGTATGTTGTGAAATATTGGAACATATGTCACAGAAATATTTAAATAGTCTACTCAGCATTAGATATTGTACACAGAATCATTAGAAAATATAAAAAGTATTAATTTGGGGAATATTCTAAATCAGAGTTTGCTTTTGTTCTTGACCTTTTCAAACTCCCACAGGCAAGTCTCTTGGGTGTCTTTGTGATTTTTTTTTACAATACATATAACAAAAATCAGATTCACATAACAATGATAAAATTACATGAAGAAATATACTTAGATAATATGTGACTTTAACAAGCAAGGTGACTTATTAACTCCAATAATAGGACTTATTATCATAATATTTTGTTATGCTATTGTTGAGTGTATCCACTTATTCATATTTAAATATGCATGTTAAGATGATATCATTTTATTAAATTTTGCACTGAGCCTTGTTCTCACAAGTGTCATTCTGAGACATTTAGATTACACATTTTAGCCACATAATTGTTTGTTCCCTTCATATGTGCTTGTTCAATTTATAAGCAGTGGAAGCTTCCAATGATAATGCTACTGAAGCCAGTCATCTATCACATACACTTATCTGTCAATTATATTTTATGATTTATTTCAATGTACAACACAGTTTTTTATATGTAAAGTGCATTCAAATAAATTCAGTTTTTCCCCTCAATTTTTAATAATTTTGATTTTAGTATGGCTCTGCATATGTTCCCATTTTCCCCTTCATTCTTTACAATTGACCCTTCATATAGCACCTAGAAGAGAGTTTTCAACCTTGATAATAAAATTAAATTCAAAAAGAGAATTTTCAATCATAAAGCAAGTTATGTCACCTTGTCCCTTAGATTCTTCTAGCAGTACCCATCAAACATAGAAAATAAGGGGAAAAGTAATTCAGGATGATATTCAGGATGATTGATAGGCCTTCAATAATCTGGCTCAGGCTCTTCCTCCAATTTCATAGATTTCCATCCACTCACCCTTGTTAACTCTCCATCCTCACTGTTGTTTTACAATTTAAGGCTACGTCAGTTTTACCAGACACACACACACACACACACACACACTCTCTCTCTCTCTCTCTCTCTCTCTCTCTCTCTCTCATTACATTGGTTGTTCTTGCAACAGATGCCCACATTGTTTTATTTTTCCCTTACCAGAGTGGCTATAAATTATCTCCTTATTTAGTATAGCTTTATAATTTTGTTACCCTAACTTCTTTTGCCTGCTGCCATGTCAGAAACATGAGACACTGTGTCTTATCATTTGTTTGTAATTTGCCTCGAAATCATACTTGATGGCAAATTTTGGAAAATATATTCAAACATATGAAAAATGTCATTTGGCTCTCTAGAAGTCAGAAAGATTTTGATAGAGAAAAATATTTTTTTCTATAGAGAATCAGATGGAGAATTTTTTCTCTTAAGGAACCAGCATTTTCAATTGCATTTTTTGTTTTTGTATATGTTAAGCATATAACCTCAAATGTTGATGTGGGTACTGTGATTCTTCCTACAATTAGAATTTTTTCTGCCAATACCTTAAAAGACAAAAATTATTCAACACATTGTTACTTAAAATTCAATAGAATGTTTCATTAAGTTTTGATGCCTTGGGACACAGGAAAATTCAAATTGCCTCCACTCTGGTGTAAACATAAATTTATCTAAGTAAAGTTTATAAAAGTAAAACTGGAGGTTCTTTAAAAATTTCCCACAGGTATTATGAAATAAACTTTATAAAATTTCTGCTTAAATTTATACTTTACTTTTACTGTAATTGTGTGTATTCTCATTATTCTTTGAGTTTGTTCCACAACATTGTAGTGTCTTCCTACATACAATTTTTTCAGTTTGTTAGATGCCTAAATATGCAACCACCAGTATATATAGATTGCATGTTTATCATTAAAACATGAAATTAATTTTGAGTATTGTCATAAAAACAGAAGTCAATACTACACATTAATTATCAATATACTACAAATAGCCTTGTCAAATATTGTTGTTCAAAGTTTCAATTATTAAATTTAAATCATCAGGTGATGGAGAGTAGACAATGTATGTATTATGGTGTAGTTTGCTATTTTTCTTTTTTTCTTTTTTGAGACTTAATTTTCACCTGCCTTGTTATGAAAAGTATATGTTATATGATAATGACTATATGTAAAACATAGAAAATAACATACAGATGAAAATGCTTGCATAATTTGACCACTCCCTGTGTTTGAAGGAAAGTTTTGAAGCATATATGTATATGTGTGTGTGTGCATATATATATTACAATCAATTATTATTTAATAATCAATGTATTTCTTAAATTATTAATTAAGAATAATGTATCATTTCAATAAATTTAACACCAAAATTTTCAGTCTTGTTACCAATACAAAAATATTTGGGTAGGGTCAACTATGGAATACTGGGAATAAAACAAAAAAACAAAAAAAATTTGGGTTCAATTTTTACCTATATTAGCAATAATACTTAAAATGCTATCAAATATCTCACATTGTGTATCAAGTTCTAGGAGATTTAGATTAACATTTTATTACTAAATAAAATTATTTACATATGTAAACACTGAACTAAAATTCTTACAAGGATGAGAAAGCGTGTGGTAAATATGACCGGCACGGCAGTGTATGAACGGGAGTGACTTAAAGGGAGTAAAAGAAATAGGGGTTGCACTGTTAAGTGAATCATATCTGTGGACTGAGCAATATCTCTGCTTATCAATTACCTCCCTAGAGCAATCTTCTTTAAAATATCTTCAGAGGTATTTCAGAAATTTAGGTAGGTAATTCAGAAAATTATTTGAATTAGATGCCTCTGCCTTCAAAGTTCACCCAAGAAAGCATTGAAATCTTGAAGTCACAGTGGGTACACAGAGGCTCCAGCACCTTATAGTTCAGCATAGATGAAGAACCCATTGAGAGAAAAGGAGAAGGGAGGCAGCCATTGAGAATATCCAAAGACTGTCTGCTGAACAGACTGAGGTTAGTTGAAGAAAGTGTGGTCCAGATGGAAACATGAACCACTGAGCAAGACGGACCAGTAATTTACAACACACAATCTGAATTTGGCATTGGCCATCTCTTCTCAGCTCAGCTCAGCTCAATCTATACTCTGATATTTAAACCTCACAGTTCTTTACAGAGAACTATGTAAATTCAATCTCTAAATGTTATTTCTGTTAACTATGTCTTCACCCAAATGACAGAGGAATGAACTTTCTGTGTTATAATCACATGAAGCTACAGTTAGCTTGAGCTATAATTGTACTAACTTTTAAGAATTGTAACTCCTAGCTCCTTTTATGTTTATGGGGATGTATTAAGGCAGTTGGCATTTTTGCGTTCAATAGATTAAAAAAATGATCATAAAACATTCCAGGGGAACCACGGGAATCTGAACATATTTCTACTTGTTTTCACTTTGGGAATAGCACCTATAATGTTACACAGTTATGCAAACAGACAATGATGGTTAAGTCATTGAAGCTATATCACAAAGAAGAGCCCAAAGTGGTCATATTTTTTCTCCCCTTGGAAAACAGTGTCTCCAAATTAACTAACCCTAATCTGAAATAGGATACTAAACTTTTAAAAGTAAATAACTTCAAAGAATAGTGAATAAAAAATCCTATATTTGTTTTGCAAACCCATAGGTCAGATGTTGGTTTTATGTATTGTGTATAAGAGGAGAACCCAATGAGAAGTTTTTCTCTGAGGAAGATCCTTAGTTGAGCCTTTTCTCACTGTGATAGCATGTGAGTACTTAGATTTCTGAGTATTGTAGAGAATAATTCATTGGCAATCCTTATTTGTAATAATCTGGGGCTTGTGTTCTAAGACAATATGTCATAAGATAATTTGTAAGTACTTAGTGATCATAACTGAAGCAATGTGTCCAGGGACTACAAACCCTTATCCAGAATGAGCTTTTGTTCTGGAAAGAACATGTCCTCTATCTTTTCCTTAGCAGAATGTAGTTTATTTTTTATTTGCCTGCCAAATAAACTTTTGCATAACAAAATAAATGGTCCTACATGAAGAATGCTATAATGATCTGCACTGCTGTCACCGAGGCATTAAAAAAGAGAGATCAGCCTGATAGCTATAGATAGGCCTAAGTACTGTCATTTTGGCCCCTCAGCCGTATTCAACAAGATTACAACACTCTTGCTATCTACCTTGCAAAAAGAAACTTTTCCAGGAAATACATTGTCTTTGGTGGAAATTAACATCAGTTATGCTTAACTGCAAAATTCTTTTCCAGACCTCCTTAGTTCTGTCAGTTTGTTTTATTGAAGGATTCTGTTAGTGAGCCAACACTATGATATTCAGGAATAAATTCTTAATCCATGAACTGAATGCGTGGTCATTGGTGTGGTGATATTGAGGTGTGATGGAATCTTTCAGAGGTTGAGCCTGGTGAACATACTTGGCAGGCAACATTTTCTGAAGTCGTTAATGAAATTTTTGCAATATCACTCTAATTATGAAGATAACCCTTTGTTAATAAAGGATTCCCATATGGCTGTAGTGATTAAGCATTACCAACACATTTTTTTTTCATTTCAGCAAATTGAACCATCACTTTCAAGGCAAATAAATGATTTGTTTGTCACAAATTTTCCCAAGGATATCTTTAAATGATACCATGTGTTCCTCGTAGGTTCACCAGTCTTTTGCTGTCTTTTTCTTTCTTTCTTTTTTTTTTTGCCAGTTCTGCGGCTTGAACTCAGGGCCTGAGCACTGTGCTTGGCTTCTTTTTGCTCAAGGCTAGCACTCTACCACTTGAGCCACAACGCCAAGCACTTCACCACTAGGCCATATCCCTAGCCCCATTCTCTTGATTTCTTGCCACACACATGTCACTGAAGCAAACGACTGTTTCTTTTTCCATGCAGAAATGCAGAGATGGAGGCCCTCACCACAATGCAGGCAGTGCAATTATGAAAGTCACAAGCCAAATAAACTTCTTTATGTGATATGCAATGTAAAATCAAATGCTTTTTAATAAAAACATGAAGCAGATTACAAACCCTTTCCTCATCCAGAAAGCAATGACTGAGTTCACTGTTCATGGATCTGCTGAGTGGAATAAATTAGTTTTGTTGCTGATATTGGAGTCAGTTTTGAGTAAGAAATTTGGCAGTGGTTCATTTTGAGCTTGCACAAATATTTTGAGGGTATCATCTGTTAATCAGCTCAATTTAGATCTTTGGTGTACATAGATAATTTCCTGTAGTCTGTTTTGTCTGTGTTATCCTGTTAATATTTCTAATTTATAATATTTTTTGCTTTCTTCTTACAGCAGAATGTAATGTTGTATGCTCTGTGATGCGTGTGTGTGGGGGGGGTGTGGTGGGCATACTTATATAATGAGACTAGCCATATAGTATGTGCTCAATAAATACTTGTTAAAGAGTGAGAAGGTATAATGAATTACAAAGAGTACACGTTTAACAACAGTATTATAGTGCATTGTTTTCATATCTGGAATATGAAACCTGGCTAAGAAATGGCCATTGATAAGTTCCCCTATCATTACTAAAAAAAAATGAATGAAGAATTAATTATCATTTCTGACATATGATTTGGGATTTTTTAGGCTATTCTCTGAAAGCTGGGTTTCAAAAACGCTTAATCTCATGGTATCATTTGAAGACATCCCTCAGAATATTTATGACAAATGAATCTTTTATTTTTCTTGGAAATTGTGGTTCAATTTGATGGAATGAAAAAAATGTATGGGTAATGTTTAATAACTACTGTCACATATGAACTAAGCTGCCAGCAGGAGGCTCTGACACCTAGAGTGAGTCACATCCAGCTGAGAGAGGATCCACACAGCTTTTAATAGCTTAGGAAGCTGTGACTGCTTGATACTCTGGTTCATTTAAGGATTTCAATCATTATGTGTCATCTCCTATATGGAATTCTCTTTTGAAAACCAGTTTAAATAGTTTTGAATATTTATTCCTACTCTTTCCATTTCTACTTTAAAACATGAATACATGAATATAGAACCACTTTGACAGTAAACTGGTCACAATGGCTTTAACCCTTAATTGACATGAGTATAATTTTGGCCATAAACTTCACAATATTCTTGCAAAAATACTCTTTGTATGGTTGTGATGTTGATTTTCCACATCTAATCTTGTGCTGAAACTCCTTCTTGTCAATATTTTCCTTTATCTAGAAATTTTCTCTGAGGAATTTTCCTAAGAAAAACTTAGGAAAAATATGAAGTATTGTTAGACATACCACACAATATATGTTTTATATATGTGTCTGTGATCATTATTAGATACTATAGCACTGACTTTAAGTGTGATAATAAAATTCAATTATTTATTTTCCTCCATATATTCTGTAACTTTTAAAGTAACTTTACAATTTTTAAGTAGTTATACAAAAAGGAAACTTTTATACTATTTTTTAACATTGCACTCTTCTAATTTCTGAGATGGGTTCAGGCTTGAATTCAACTGATGATTTTCAATACAACAATATTCTTTTAATAATTTTCTATGAGATTCTTTTCACTATTTTGACAAAAGTTTCAACTTCATGTCTGTTAATTTTTCATGGACTACAAACAGTGACTTTTACATTGAGTAACAACTGCAAATGTGAAAACAGACAGTTTCTTTCTGTAACAGGTAGAAGAGTAAGATTTGGATTACAAAATACAAGTTTCAAAACACCAATTGCTTCACAGCACAATAGCATCGTGGAAAGCAAATAAACTTTACTGATAATTACTTTACCAATAAAATCTAACACAATAGTCTCCATAAAATACATATATATGTATAATATATTATAATATATGTGTATATTATACACATATTAGCACAAACATATATATGCATATATATACATGCTAATCAACTAGACATAAAATTTAGAATTAGGAGAGAATGCCCATAATCTGTATTTTTTATAACTAAAATGATAGAGAAGTAGGAATATTTATGTAAGGATTCAATAAATCACCAAAAATACATGGTGGAGTGCTTCCTGTAAGCAACCTGAGGTGACCTGTGAAAACGGTTCACTTCCTTCTTGCCCTAGAAAACCCCACAACATCATGCAAATAAAAAGGTTCAAACCTCCATGTCTACTTTAGGAACACCAGAGAAACAGCAAGGTCATCAAGGTTATGCATATTTGAGAAAGCACCGATGACCTGAAAGATGTCACTTTGAAGAAGAATTATACCCAGCAGTTCCACTCCTGGGCATTAATCCAATAGAACACAAAGAAGGCCACACTGAAGCTACCAAAATAGTCCTGTTCATTGCAGAATTACTTACTACAGCCAAGATAGGTAATCAGCACAGATGCTCTTCAAAGGACAAATGGATCAATACAAATTCTTCTCAATCAACATAAAGGATGATATTTTACCATTCATAAGGAAATAGAAAGACTTGGAAAAAAAATATAGTAAGTGAAGTAAGCCAGAGGAACATAGCTATAGGTTGCATGGTTTCCCTTATTTGTGGTAGATAGAGGAAACTCTAATTATACAAATAAAGACACTGAATGGGGAAAAATCACATTAGGACATGATAAATTTACACAGGATTCTAGTAATTCATACACAATAAGACCAAAGTAGGATATCTTTAGGAGAGGATCATGAAGGCACAATAACAATGGGCATGCAATCATATAGCATTATATTTATTTAAATAAACTCCAGGAAATGGAAACCAGGGGTTCTCTTCTTTGTTTGTTTTTTCTTTTTTTCTCATTTTTTCCATTTTTTGTTTGTTTATTTATGTTTAAGGAGATAAAAGGAGCCACAAGATTGAAGGAGAAAGGGTGTACAAATGCAGCAGTAGTACATACTAGACACTGTTGAAAATGAACTATATACCACTTGGGGGTGGGGGAGACAGGAGGGAAATACTGGGAGAGAGTGAGGAAGAAACAAAAACAAATGCCCAAAATGCCTTTACCTGATTTTAGATTTCTGTATATCACCATTATTATAACGACTAAAAACAAAATCCATGTGTGCCATTTTGTACTTAGATTGATGGAGTTGGCAGAAGCAACAAGGCCGCAAATTGGAACTGAACCCCCCCCCCCCAACATTGGTAAATTTCTTCCACACATGCTTAAGAACACAGAGTCATGCTGACCAGACAGATTTGGATTTGGATGTAGGCATATCCAGATGAACAATGAACCTCAGAGCTCATGTTTAGAGTAAAGCGTACCTGAGCTCAGCCTGCCACATTAAAATAATCCTTCCTGAAAAGGAGCGAATTGTTGTGGAACCAGAATAAGGAAGTTGCACACAAGACAATGATATCCCAGAGGAAACTGAAGAAGCAAAAACCTTATGGCAGGGGAATACATTCAGCATAAAATAAATGCAAAAAAGGGAAATGCATAGTTAAGGGTAATAAATCATGTAGCTGTATAACTCAGAACATCATTTACAGAATATTAATTGTTAGACTAGGATTTCATACTAGTTTTAGGATAACTGAGCAAGACCAAGACATTTTGATAAAGTGAGTTGAATCCTGAACGAGGAGTTGACAGTGGTTTCTGGGGGCTTCTCAAGAGAGTATGAGGTGCTAGATCAAATATAGATTAATATTAAATTGGTTGAATTTACCACCCCTAAAATAATTTTCGATGTGAAATTCAATAATGATTTCACACCGTTAATTTATGTACTTTCATTATTCTCCTACCATCATGAATCTGTCAATTCTTATCAAATCTGAAGTCATCTTTCCATTTTTCATTCACTTCTTATCTTCACACAAGATTGTCAGACTATAAGCTTTAAATTGTGGTTTTATAATAGTGTCTTAATACACTGTATTGTCCATGACTTTCTTCCTTTTTGTTCTTATATAAAACTTTTGTTTTGCAAAGAGGGCCTTTGAAATTGAATTTCTGCTCCTCTTTTATTAACCCTTGAGCCATGCTGAACTATCTAGGCACTAGTCTTCACTCTCAATTTAATTTTCTTAACAAGCTCTGTCTCAATATTCCACTGTTCTTCAAGACTTATCTCATGTTGCAAAATGTTCAGGAAACTTTGGGTAATACTGACAACAAATTATATTTTCTTTTTGAAAGCCTATGATGCCTACAGAACTATCACTGCCTTTCTACATATTTTCATAATAAGATCAATAAAAAAGAAATTACCCATCAACTTCATGTCCAAAATTCATTCATAATGCCTTTATCATGTGCTTGTTATAAAAATTATTATGAAAATGGTGTAACATATTTTATGGGTATTGTCATAACATTGTTACTATGAATGGAATTTCTGTTTGTATTCTTTCAAAAATTAGATTACAATTCAAGATCATAAATGAGTATCTTAAAATTATTACAGAATAAACAATGGTTTATATAGGTGAGCTTACATGCATGAGTATGTTGGGAAAATAAGAATTCTATTATTTATTTATTTATTTATTTATTAAAGGGATTGCTTGTAACTCTCCAGATATAAATTTTTACATTACATTGCACTTTAAAAATCTGCCATATTGAAGAAGGATAATTTATCAGGATCTAGTAATGTATTTCTCCTGACCAGGTGCTACTAACAAATCTTAAAATGGTTATGCTGTAACAATTCTCCGAAGGGTCTTCCTGACTGTGTTGTGGCCTCTTAATGAAGGCAGAATTTGTAGAAACAGGTAGGATACAATCTACATCCACCTTAATTCTTTCACTCAGACTCTGTCATTTTCAGGTGACTGAATTTTATAAACAATTTATTTTTCATCCAAGAAATGTATGTTCTAACACATGAAAGAGAAAGCTCGCTTGCTTGTATTTAGAGAACTAACAATAGGATGAATACTCCAAAAAAAAAGGTCAACTTTTAGCACTTGTTTCAGGCATTTCTGTTTGTAAATATAAAAGAATGACATTGTTCCATTTGTAAGGAAATGGAAGGACTTGGAAAATGTTATACTAAGTGAAGTGAGCCAGACCCAAAGAAATATGGACTCTATGGCCTCCCTTATTGGGAATAATTAGTACAGGTTTAGGCAAGCCATTGCAGAGCATCACAAGGCCCAATAGCTATACCCTTATGAACACATAAGATGATGCCAAGTTAAATGAACTCCATGTTATGGAAACAATTGTTATATCACAGTTGTAACTACTTTCATCGTCCTATGTGTATGTGTAGTTTCTATTATTGATGATGTTCTTGTATCACCTTCCTGTGGTTGTACCTACACTATCTCTGTAATCTTATCTGAGTATATTGGAAACCGTGTTTACTGGTATTGGAAGTAGGAAATTCAAAGGGAATACCAAATTTGAGAGACACAGGGTAAAAAAAGAGAAACAACTACAAAAGCAATACTTGCAAAACTGTTTGGTGTAAGTGAACTGAACACTTCGGGGGGGAGGGAAAGGGGGGAAGGGAGGGGGGCATGAGGGACAAGGTAACAAACAGTACAAGAAATGTATCCAATGCCTAACGTATGAAACTGTAACCTCTCTGTACATCAGTTTGATAATAAAAATTTGAAAAAAAATATACCATTGGAACAAGACAATCCAAAGTCATTTGATGTGATGGCAGACATCTTGTATCACTCTTAGTTCTGAAATATATGGGAAATGATGCAGAGTAGATAGGTCCAATTATCATATTGATGAGTGTGGTTTCCTAATGCCAAAGCAGATTTTTAAAACAGAAGGTTTCTCCTTTTTTCAAACATAATTAAAAGTCTCCATCAATTTACACTCATATTGTACCAGTGATAACCACAACCTTTCCTTGTATAGAGATAATTTTTATTTCCTTTATAATTTTATTTTTATTTCATTCTCATTCATGTGTGGCCACCTGATAGAATTTCAAGGTACAAGTTGACCTGAGCTTGTATAGAGAGGTTAGATTTCATGGAAACTCACTGTGCCTATGATAGCTTTTCTTATAACGATCACTAAAGGGCCAGCGGAAATAAGTAGATGCTTCTTAATACTGAAACTCAAAAAACTTCACAGTGTCACTTCTACAAACATGTATTTGTTAAGAAGCCATTTCTAAATGGTATTGTATTGTAGAACGGGAATAAGAACATACCTTTTGACTTTAGTTAGAGAAACTGTGAAGTGTTTGCATATGATGTTTTGTAAGATGTAAAGGGTTTTTATTGATTGAACTTATATATAATTTGTGTCGTGAAAAGCAAAACTCCTTGACTTAAGGATTTAAATAACGAAAATGTTCTAGACAGGGTTACTCAGAAATGAGGAAAGAGCAAGCTGAAATTGGAGGAGAAGTTGGCATGAACAATGGAAGGTTTAGCTCAGGTGCTCAGGCTTTCTGATAAAGTGTACCTTGAACGATTGCTCAGGCAGAAATGCTATTTGCACTTATCTGACATGTAGCCTTTGGGTAAATAAGGCATCTAAATTAAAGCTCAGGATACAATAGGCCAATTTGAGAAGAGGCTAGAATTGGACTAAATCAAGCCCTGTAGAAGAAGAGCTGTCAAACCTCTAAAAAAGACCTTAAATCATGGTCATCACAAATATTCGAACAAACAAATCTGTTGTAATTGACCCTTAAGTACTGACATCAATTTTGAGATTATTTGCAGTAATTGAGTGACCATATATCAGAGAAGTCTATCACAAAGATCAAATTTGCCTAAACTGCAGATACTTTTTTTGTTATAGTAAAAGAAAGAAAACAGGAAGAGGTATAAGAAATTCCCTTAGGATGCTCCATAACCAAGTATGTGGACATTACCATCCACTTCTGAATATTTTAGTTTCTCTAAACTGTTGTAAATGAATTTGAATCTCTAATAATACCTTAATTAAATCAATCTCAGCACAATATTAATGAATTTGAATCAAAATATGATGTATATGCTTTTATTGTAATAATAACTTGGCATATTCTTGGATTAAGGAGGTGTATCCAGTGGCTACAATATAGCGTCCATTATGTCATTATGCACTGATAGTTAAGTTAGGTATATATTAAAGATAGTGGTAGTTGTAACAGGAGGAAAAGATGATTAAGATCATGCCTGGAGTCATACTATGTGATGTTTACAAAGTATATTAGAGTGAAGTGAGTAGGGGGCACTGGAGGATGTAAAGATCTCTTTTTGGATGGTCAAGGAGTAGATCAGTATGTGACAGGTGCCTCCTAGAGGAAGAAAACCCTTCCTTAATTATTAAAAAAAGTACAAATCATACAAAAGTTGTTAAGGTGTTTTGTAAGGCATAGAAGCATGGAGGAGATGTTCAGCAGAAATCCTTGAGTATACATGAAGAATAGATATATCTATCATTACATACAAGAAAAGATACTGGGAAGTTTTAAAATATCTGATGATAGATAGATAGGTGTGTGTGTGTGTGTGTGTGTGTGTGTGTGTGTGTGTGTGTTCCTGTGGCTTGAACTCAGGGCCTGGGCGCTGTCCCTGAGATTTTGCTCAAGTCTAGTGCTATACCACTTGACCCACAGATCCACTTCTGGCACTTTTTGGTAGTTAATTGAGATAAGACTCTCACAGATTGTCTTGCTTGAGGTGGCTTTGAACCACGATCCTCACATCTCAGCCTTCTGAGTAGCTAAGATGACAGGTGTGAGCCACCCGCACCCAGGATTTGACGTTTTAAGAGTAATAAGTATAGGGGCAAGATACTGACCTGTTCCACAGTCCATTTGTCCTTTTGTAACGTTAGTACAATTTATCTGATGCCCGTTTAGGTTGTCTCAATTAAACCATCTACAAAAACCTATCCTGAAGATACAATTTCCACTGAATGCTATTTGGTATTAGTATTATATATGCTGTGATGTAAATTGTGTGCAATATATGTAATATATGAAATTTTAAATAGCAAATCAGACATGTTCCAGGTGAATTGTAGACCCAGTATACAAAAAAAGTACATAACTCTTGTGGGCAAAATAAATACATAACTCTTTTTCTTGTGGGAAAAATATACAGAGAGGTTGTAGGAAATGGCCACATAATTCCAATAGAGGCCATTTACTAATCATATAAACTAGCAGTTAGGTTAGATAGCCCTTTTTTATCCTTTGAGACATTTTGGTAGAAATAAAAAGCAGACATATTCCCTGAACTACGTCATTCATGATAGTAGCAATGTTGTCATGCTCTCTTGTGAAGCCCCATTGCTTGACTCTCAGTCTTAAGTGGCTCCCTGTGTAGTCAAAAAGGTTGAGAGGGAGACTAACTCTACTACATTGCATTTCTTCCTGCAAGCTAGAACGGGCCATATGGATGGAATTTATTTTGACCCTACGATGAGTCCTACTTTTTGGGTGCTGCTTCTTAAACGTTATATTGAGCATCTGGGTATGGACAATCAAAATTCCAGAACATCTCATTATGTGACCAGGAATTTGATCTCTAATGGTATATATGGACATGTAGAGTGGGCTAGTTAGAATAAATTTGGGATGATAAGCATTGTATTTATTTGTCTCATAGTTGGACCTAAGTCTCTCTCTCTTAGGTAAGTGGATGTGGGCCCCGAGTATGAGCAAATAATAGCTATTTTTTTCTTTATTGTCAAAGTGAAGTGCAGAGGGGTTACAGTTTCATATGTAAGGCAGGGAGTACATTTCTTATCCATTGCTCATAGAGGAAAACTGTCTAGCCTTAAGTCAGAAGTACAAAACTGGGCCACGAAAACATCTCCAAAAATATAGAAGATTAATCTGAAACCAATCAATCATTTCCTTAATTACATGCATGTGGTGGCACTTTTAGAATGCTTATATGTTCAATTCATTATGATGTAGGCTGAAATGTATGTGCACATGGGAAGGAAAGTATGATAAATTCATCATAGAGTTAATGGAACTATGGAATAGAAACAGTAGGAGATAATGAGCTAGAAAATATCCCTCTGGTACAGAGATTTTTTTTTTTTTTTTTTTGGCCAGTCCTGGGCCTTGGACTCAGGGCCTGAGCACTGTCCCTGGCTTCTTCCCGCTCAAGGCTAGCACTCTGCCACTTGAGCCACAGCGCCGCTTCTGGCCATTTTTTTCTGTATATGTGGTGCTGGGGAATCGAACCTAGGGCCTCGTGTATCCGAGGCAGGCACTCTTGCCACTAGGCTATATCCCCAGCCCCTGGTACAGAGATTTTTATCATTTTGCTTAGCTCTTTTGTATTATATTGTTAAGAAGCATGACTCGGCCTAGAAATGTAAGATGCTGTGTTCAAATCTTAAGAACCTACAAAAAGGGAGGGGGGGAATATTTCATTGTTAACATTGCATATTGTACCATGTAAAAATGAATTTTAAATACACATATTTATAGCCACATCAAAAGTGCACACTCAATAGACAGACAAAGCTATCTATATTACATTTCTTTGGACTATTTAGCACTTTTTAAAAGCTATGATATTCATTTCCTCAATATTCACCATCTTTTGGTGCTTTATGTAACTAATTTTCTACTTCTGAATAAAATATAACACTGCATATAGTTCAATGTAAATAAAAAGTTTGTGTTTGCACTGAGGAGAAAGAAAACAGTGAGCTAGTGAATTAAAAAATATTCTTCTCTATAATGGAGTAAGAAAACTTCTAGTTAATGCATATATTGCAAAAAAATAACTCTCAGCCACATTCCTCGTCAGTGGGTTACTTACAAACCCAGTTTGAAGCTCTTTCAGGGTCTACCCAAACCACAAACAACCTACCTCCCAAAGTACTCACATCTTTAACTAAATCTACCTGCTGAATAAGTTGGAGTATAGAGTTCTTAAGTATATTCTCCTTATATAAATTATATCCACAGGCACTATTCCACAACTCCATGCTATATTTTATGATGTGGTTGGCCTAAATCTGAAGCACTGTTTTTTCACAACTCCATCCATAGTGTTTTCTGGCCTGTCTCATCACTTATGGTAACTATAATCCACCTTATACAACCCAATCACTTCAGAAAGCAAAATTGACAACAGATATCAAGTTAGAAAATTTTAGAATCTGATTACTAATTATTTATTAGTTCAAATAAGAACAATCTCATGAAACTCTAGTGGTCAGAATATTTTCATTACAAATAAAATATGCTGAGTCTATACAGATCCGTGGGCCTTGATTGAAAATAATTTGAGATTCTCCCATCAATCAGAAAATTTAACTATGAATTCTTACTCATTGGTCCATTTGTTCACCCACAAGAGGATGAAACATTCACTTACCTCTTCATTCAGTCATTTGTTTAAACATATATCTAATACCCCAACTTCCACTATCCATGAAAAATACATTTTCAGAATCCAGGAAATGCTTGAAATCATGAATTATGCCACATCCTACGTATACTATTTTTCTCATGTCTTTTCTACCATTAAGCACTTATTATACACTGTAGGAAAGAAAGAAATTTTATTCTTTAAGGTGTGACTAAAAACAGATTTGAACTTCTTTTACTTTCTTTATAATATTATGAATAGAATATTTTTTCCTGACTTGATCTTTTGCTTTCTATGGTTTGGGATATCTGTGTTCAATTTTGTTACTAAGTGGGAGATTTCAGAATTAAACCTTGATACTATGCATTATTATTGAGATTGTAATGAATTCTTACTTTGCTCTGCTACAAACTCCAAATTGTAAGTCATCTCTTTTTCAAGTGTATGTTTACTTTGTATGTTTTGCAGATACTGGTCACCTTAATCAGTGATTGATTTTAAGAGTATTGCAAGGTGTTTATACAATAAATCTAATGCTATTTAACAAACATAAACTAGTTATTTAGTTTTTCTCTGAACAATTTGTAAATTTTATCATTTGATAAATAGACATGAGTGTGTGATATGTAATTCTTGAGACATGCATTGATAGTAATATCACATTTTTCAAGTAAAAAGGGACCAACTATATAGTTATTATCCAGTGTTTAGGAGGGGCATATATATTAAATCTATTTAAAACTGAAAATTAAATTTGAAATATTACTAATTATTGAACAATGAACTGTATATGTAAAGGAAAATAGATCCTCTGTGATGAGGAAGTATGTCATGTCCTAATGCAGATGCTTCACAAACCATAAGTCTTCTTATAATTCTAATTAGCAGCTTCAGAGTATAAGTTTTATTACCTATATATCCTGAAAGTGAGATATATATATATATCTTATAATTAATGAGTACCTTTTATGTATTCATTTGATTTTATTTATTTTTACTAAAATCATGATTCTATAATAATAACATAAACAATAAGATAGGCAGATGCAATACAACTTGATTAAGCTTTTAGATTAGATGTCAAACATACTGTGAGGTAAGAGAAAGGAAGAAAATATATGTTAAACTCCTTAGGATTATATTCATGATAAGGCATTTGTCAGTCAAACTGAGTCACAAGATGGTTTTGAATCTCCTGAAGAAATCACTTAGCATAGACTGATATGAGTTTTAGAAAATCATGTTTGCTGCATGAGAGGAAATGGATGGGTGCCACTTAGTATTGTAGACCATGGGACCATGTATGTGCTATAATTAAGATGAGAAATATGGAAAAGCTGAATGAAAGACATGGTGTACTCGTAAGGTAGTAGGACACAGAACCTGCCCACAGTGAAAAGTAGTTAAGTTGAGGAAGTGAGATGACTTTGTGGTTTGGATGTAGCTTGTTTTTTGCAAAACTGAAGTTGAGAGCCATGGTATTGAAAGGCGTTAGGAGATTCTTAGACAGGTAAAAGGGACAAACAAATTTCTTGACCAACATGGATGAATAGTGAGGCTGTGAATGAATGGCTCCACACACAGCATAACTAGGTTAATTACAGTGAGAGCAAGATTTTATGAAGTGAGAAATATATCTTCTACATTCCCTCTGCCTTTCACCAAGAACTAAAGGGGACCAAAAACTTCAAGAGTGGCAGCAATTTGATCTTGGAGTACAAGTCTCCCGATATTCTGTTACAAAAACATTGAATTGATTCAATTATATATAGCTATATGGAAAAAGGAGGGAAAATTAAGCAAAGAATTCTAATAAAATTTAGAGGATAAAAATTTTGTATCATTGAAGTTAACAACAAAGTCAGATTCTGTCTGTTAAAGAAAAGAGCAGGCTATAAATTTCTCAATTACTCCATTCCTATTTTAATTTCAAAACAATTCAGCTTTATCATAATGGAAATAACTTACCACCACTAAGAAAACTGAACATGGAGATAAACTGCTAAGAACTAAAATGTATTATTCAATCAGTCACTATGGAGACCTAAAAGGCAAAGAACAGAAAAACCAAGAGGCAGGAGATCTGGAAGGTGTTAATACTTGAGCAAAATATTGCATCAATGTGTTTTCTGCTCTCCTACTTTTTTTCTGTTGTGAGCAAAAATTGAGAGACACAATGTTTTGTCCTTCCTATCAACAAGACTTACTTTCTATGACATAATTCCCATTGCCTCACAGTTTCATTACTTGACTTACAGAGGAAAAACAATTCTTGTATTTAGATTCAAAACTAAATATATGTATTTCATAACATTTCTTTCCTTATCAGATTACTTTTGATATCAAATTTGTGATTTTGTGCAATTAAATTTCAATGTAATTAAATCTATGCATATATGTTAATCTAAACAATGTGATAAAATTATTTAGAGTTATGTTTATGTATGGGCATAATATTGCATAAGTCTAAGCTTTTCATTGTACTCTGTTTTTGTTGTTCTTTAAAATTGATAGACAAATCTCTAAGATTCAGATTCATTGATATTATTGAATGCTCCATTACCTATTTCATTTCTATGTGTAAATACATTTGCTGACAATCAATAAGTCTGTTTTATTTGACAGTTTTCTCATTTTTGCTCTCATTTTTGCTGGTCCACACATACTGGTAAACTTTGTCACAGACTGAAAGAAGGATCAAAATAGATCCCGTGGAAAAGGAGTTTATATGTGGCCAAATGGTGGGGAAAAAATGGGATGTTGCAAATGAATTAAAAAGTCAAAGGATAAAGGATGAACCAATGCAAGAGAAATACTCACAAGACAATATGTTGGAATTTAACTACACAACTTGGGGGGCGAAGAGCTGGGGAGAGGGAAGATGGGAGAAAATGAGGAGGTTTAACAGGCTTTGTAAGAAATGTACTCACTGCTTTATGTATATAACAGTTACCCCTCTGTACATCACCTTGACAATAACATTAAATTAAAAAATTAATTGTGGAGAAAATAAGTTATTGAATGTAAGATGAGAAGAGAGCTATGTTAATGAACTAGCTAACATTACCATGCAGCTGCTCCCGGTGCTCAACAGAAATGACTGCCAAAACTGTGTTCATATCTGCACTTCAACTCCCTGCGCATTGTGCCTGAATCTCACAATACAGCATTCTAAAGACTCGTTATTCTACAGGACTGTGAAACACTGGAGGAGTTCCATTTCTTTGAAGTTATCTATGTTATTAAGAAAAATCATAGTAATTCAGTAATTTCTGACAAATTTAGGTTCATATTAACAGTTAGAAGGTGTCAAGGAAAATGTTCATTTATTTATTACTCACAGACAATTTCTATCTTACAGTGTACCATTGGTGAAAGTGAAGATTTATAAAGGGAAGCCTCCCTGAATGTTTCCCCCAAAGGACAAAATAGAGTCAAAACTTCAGATAGAGTCAAATCTTCACTGACATGACAAACTTGAGTCATGACAAGTGTTAATCATCTCTATATATTCTTTCATTTCCACATAGTGCTCATGGCTCCAGTGAGTTTAAAATATTCTTAATATGGACAGTTCCGTTCTTGTGGAGTGTCACTCAGTACACAATCCAGAGGAATAATTGTATTTCCTTTCTTTCTGGAGCATACCATGATGGCCAATATTTCAAATTTCAAGTGCCAAACAGAATTTTTGTATTGTGGCCTTTAAAGTACGTTCTAATATTTTGAGGCAAAATCAATACATGCTCATTAGAGAATAGTTCAACAGAAAGTAGAATACATGTGGCCTTACTTAGAACAAATACTTGCCCTTACTTTTCTAGCACTTTAATCTTTTATGATGGCTCTCTGGAGTACTGGAAATCTTCATGTCAGGACACCAAACCTCCGCTGAAAAGCAGTTTTACATTTTCAGTGTTGCAAAGTAAGCCTGGGGCTAATCCAGGACTCATTAATAAAAACCTAATGGTAAAAGAATAACAAGGAAGAAATGCCAATGAAACATAAATTTCTGGAGACTAAATTATGTCTCATCCCAGCAAATTTGTTGTACTTGATATTTATGAAGTCAGAGAAAGTATAATCAAAAGCAGCTCCAGGAAGGACTTTGAGATCAGTCAGTTGGGAGTTTCAAGAGCCTGCTGACACCTGCAAAAAGGTCTTGAAAACTTGAATTAGAAAAACAACTTTTGCTGTTAGGATGTGTGATGAAATCCTCCTCAATAAATGAATTCTGCACTTACCAGACATTCTTCATACAACCACTGCAAAATATAGCGACCATCAGAGACAAGGAAAAGAACTCTAGAGGCACCTGAGAAGACTCAGTCTTTCGAAATGCATGTCAGTGCTGAATTCACATTTGTTTTTGCTATAACTATGCACAATTGTTTGAGAAAAAAATAAATCTAGAGAAAACAAAGGTGCCTTTGCCAGTATTCTATTCCCTTTGACAAGACTTGAGATTTCTAAGGGGAATCCATTACAAATGGGATCAGGTCATTCTTTTATGTTGTGTGCAAATAGAATTTAAAGGTACAACCTACACTGAAAGCAGGCTTTCCTCAGGGCAGACATTTGAAGGACAAAGAATAAAATATTCTTCAAGATCAACGCATCAAGAAAGTTTTCTTTGCACTATTTAATACACTCACTGAAAATGTTAGGCATATTGATTACATTTGCACTTCAGGGATACTGTATGAAAATACCATCTTTAGTTCATGGTTGGGCAAATACTTCTAGAGCAACATCAAAGCTCTTGTTAAAATTCCATGCTATCTGAGTGATTACGCAAAATGCAATGCTACTTCTGGCATCAACAGGTAAAGGAGATTTCCATGTCTTATTTAGAGTACAAGACAAGCTAAAAATTTACCACCATAGTCACATAATTCTGAGAATGAGATGAGTATTCTCTAATTCACACATATATATTTTTCTTGAATTTGAAAGTTAAGTATGTGAACTTAATTAGTAATGTCAATTTTAAATTTTTTGTTTATTAAATAAGAGTCATATTGAACAAATACAACCATAATGACTTCATCTTAACCTAATTATCTTCGTTATTCCTTTAAGGACACTGGGAGATTGAAGTAATACTTAATATACACAATAAATACTAAAATGTAAATAATAAACATTAATTATACAATGTGGTCATTTTTGTATGTAGCAACCTTAATTAGTACAATGACTAATAGTTAGTTGAATTTATTTTTCTGTATTTAGTCTAGTTTAATTATTAATGGTACTACTTTGTAAACCTAGCTCAAAAGGCAAAATGTTGCATATTTTGTCTAATATACATGATTTTAGAAATAGACATGAATGTAAAATGTACATGATCATAATGGAAGAATATTTGGTGAAGAGAGTCTAAGAAAGTGGACCATGACAAAAGAAGTAAGTGAATATGAATTAAGTGCTTTCATGTATGCAATATTATAGTGAAACACACTGAACATTTTAAAGAAAAATTGTTATGTACAAGAGAGATTTGATCAAAGCGCATTATATATGTCTGTATTGGAAACATCATGATTGTACTCCTTTTTGGTAATGGACATCAGTTCATGAAAAAAAAATAATGCTTTGTGTCTAAAAAGTCTCATATTTTCCTACTCAGTGTCTATTGTGCTAATTATGGTAACTTTAACAAGTACTACCATTTTTCCAGCAACACATATAAGAGTTGCTCCAAAATTTATAGTAAAAAATACAGTCATTGAGGAAAGGTACTGGTTGGGAAAACGTTTTTGACTGAAAGAGCACTGATATGGTAGAAAGATTCCCAGTTCCTAATCTTTGATTAAAAGTGTGATAGTTATGTATGATCATATTTCTGTCTCATTGTGTCATAGGCAGTATGAACTCAGTTGTTTTTGTTTTAATTTGAAGGCAGATAGTGGTATCCAAAGAGTACAAAGAGGAGCTTATTTCTTTTTAATGGGAAGTATTACTGAAAGTATTACTGAAGTATTACAGGTTTTAGTGTAAGTCATTGAGGTGTAGCATAGGAAGAAAATGGAATTCTTTCATATGCTTTTAACATGGTACAAAAAATTCCACAAGAATTTATACCTTCCTTTCATATGGTGATTGGAGAATTGTACCTGACTGGGATATTTGGTTGTCTCTTTGGCCAAAAAAGCTTGTGTTTGAAAATGAATTTTTATTAGTTGATAAAATTATACCTTAGTATTTATTTTATATATTATATGTTTGATTTGGTATCTGAGCCTCAGTATGGAAGAGTATAAATGAAAATGTGGTTGGGGGTATTACAAGTAAATTTTTGCAACAAATCCCCCTCCTCCGTGTGTGCAGGATTACTAGGTAGCCTGTGTCTCTACACAAACATCATAGTTAAGGGTTTTTAAATCCAAATAAAATTGTCACTATTTTCTTTTAAATTGATTTATTTATTGTAAAAGTAATGTACAGAGGAGATACAGTTTCATATGTAAGGCAGTGAGTACATTTCCTATCAAACTTGAGAGAATAATAAGGGAGGAGGTAACAAGTTTGTCATTATTCTTGTTCAAAGACTTTCATGTTTCATGAGGTAAAGAGCCTTTGCCTTATGACTTTGTTAACCTGTATGAACAATGTTTCCAAGTATAAGTATATGAAGGTGTTTATGTATTAAGTTAGAGACATGAAAATAATTTTACTTTTCTTTTGTGCCAGTATTGGTTCTTGAAATCAGGGCATAGTGTTCATGCTCAGCATTTTTAATTATGGCTGGCTTTCTGCCACTTGAGACATGCCTTCAGTTCAAGGTTTTTGTTAGCTAATTGGAGAAAAGGAGTCTCTGATTTGTCTGCCCAAGCTGGATTCAAACTGAAGTAATCAGATTTCAGCATTTTGACCAGCTAGGATTAGAGGTATAATCCTTAGCCTCCATATTCTTTTAATCCACAGTTTGAAACGGTTTTATTACCTCTATTGGAAATACCAAGTAACCTTAGTAGAATTCTTTCTTGTATACTAAGGCAGTACTGATATTAAATGGTAGATCCAAAAAGTTAGCACTCCTGCTGTATTTGTAAGTTCTTTTTAGAAATCTCTGCTGTTCAAAGCTACAATGCCTCCTGTATTAGAAACACAAACTTGTAGGAGGTTAAAAATGTGTAACATAGAGGGTAGATAACATAAGCACACATTTTTTCTACAGTAGAACCAAAATTTTATAGATTTTTAAAGATTCAGTGCATTTTCATTTTTAATTAACACAAAAGTGTACGTAAATAGAACATGTTATAATATTTTGATATATTTACCCGTTATGTACTAAGTAAATCAAACTCCATTGCATATCCATCTTCTCATATATTTATAATTTCTTTGTAGTAAGAAAATTTAAATCCTTTTTTAAATATACTTAACCACAGTCAGAATATTGAGCTGTAAAACAGAACTTATTTCTCCTTTCTAAGTGCAACTAGGTATTCATTGCTACATTTTAGATTGCTGTATCTAATATACACACATACACATATACACTCAGTCTATATTTAAGCCTATTTTACTCTCTATTCTAAAATAGCTTCTGACTTGGCAGAAGACTGAGATCATGAGTACTTGTCTTTCTTACCTTTATTTTCCTAAAAGGATGTCTTTTCTATAACACAGAAATCTTATTATTGGGCATATATACAAAAGAATTATAATGAATATTATAAAGACATCTGAAACTCCATCTGTATTTTAGAACTCTTTACACTACTTAGGATATAAAATCAATCCAAATGTCCATCAAAAGATGAATGGGTAAAGCAAATATAGTGTATATGTAATAGTATGCTATTATGCTCTGAAGAAGAAGGAAATTCTACCCTTTGTGGCAACATAGATGAATTTTATTCTAAAAAACTGATGTTATGCATATCTCCCAGATGACTAAACTGAAGTTCACACATTTATGATAAAAGCTTTGGAGAAACTAGGATTGCAGGGAACATTCCTGAATTTAATAAAGGCTGTCTATGACAAACCCATAGAATTAAACTTAATGGTGAAAAGTAAAAGCCATTTCCTTTCAAATCAGGAGCAAGACAAGGTTTTCTCCTCTCTCCTTTTCTCTTCAACATGGTACTAGAATTCCTAGTCAGACCAATAAGGCAAGAGGAAGACATAAAGGGAATCCAAATAGGAAAAGGTGAAGTCAAACTTTCTCTCTTTTCAGACGACATGATCCAAGAACACCATAGAGTCTACTCCCAAGTTACTTGACCTGATCCAATACTTTGGCAAAGCAGCAGGATATAAAATAAATTCTGAAAAATCAATGGCATTTTTATATGCCAACATCCATAAGAATGAGGCTGAAATCAGGAAAGCAATAATTTTTGCAATAGCCTCAAATAATATATAATATTTTGGAATAACCTTAGCCAAAGAAGTGAAAAAACTTTAAAAAAACTTTAAAAACTTTAAAAACTTTAAACTTTAAAGTTTTAGTTTAAAGTTAAAGTTTTAGTTTAAAGTTAAAGTTTAAACTTAAAACTTTAAAAACTTTAAAAAAGGAAAACTAGGAAAAAGGAAATTAAGGTAGAAATGGAAATCCTCCCATGCTCCTGGATTGGGAGGATTAACATTGTGCAAATGACAATACCTATCAATATCCCAGCACCATCCTTTAATGGAATAGAGGAAGTAATCCAGAAATTCATATAGAACAATAAAAGACAGTGAATAGCAAAAACAATCCTAAGAAGAAAGAACAGTGCTGGAGGAATTACAATACCAAATTTCAAGCTGTATTACAAAGCTATAGCTATATATATATAAAAAAAAACAACAACAACTCTGGTATTGGCACAAGAACAGGCTTGAGGACCAATGGGATAGAACTGAAGACCCAGGAAGGAATCCGCAGAACTATGCCTACTTACTCTTTGATAAAGGAGCTAAAAACTAGCATGGAAAAAGGCAGCCTCTCCAACAAATGTTGCTGGCAAACCTGGTTCAACACCTGAAAGAAACTAAAACTAGATCCTTATATATCACCCTACAACAACTTATGGGGGGGAGGGGTGTGGGGAGGGATGGGAGAAATGAGGAAGGAGGTAACAAGTTGGGTAAGAAGTGTACTTGCCTTACATATGAAACTGTAACCCCTCTGTACTTCATTTGGACAATAAAGAAGAAAAATGTGATTATATAGTAAAATAATGTTAATACCAATAATATCAACAACAACATACTGCCACTTATACAAACAGAGTGGTTTCCTTCTCATAAGAATAAGCACTGGTATTATATTTGAAGCCAAAAATCTTAAAGAATCATCGAGGGACAAGGTGGAAAGATATTTTTTAACTTTAATTTTTTGGAAGGCGAAGATAGTAGAGGACTGATCCTGGGGCTTAATCTCAGGGCTTGGGCACTGGCTCTGAGTTTTTATACTTAACCCTAGCATTCTATCATTTGAAACACATCTCAACTTCCAGATTTTTCATGGTTAATATGCATCATACAATTTTGCCTGTCCAGGCTGACTACTTACTTCTTCTGACCATTACTTTTTAATTTTGTTTCTGTAATGATTAGGAAATAATTTCATGTTGTCTCGTAAGTCACTTGTCACCCAATTATGCAATGTATTCATGTATATTCTACCTTCTCAGACAAACTGAACTCTCTTGCTCACAATTGATATTTTTGTTTGTTGGAAAGTGTTTGCTTAAGCAAGAGCTGTGGATCATGACCTCTATAGATGAAGTCATGTGCTGAGATTTCAACTATGCTTCATGAGCATCACTGAGTTTTTACATAGAATGATAATTCTACCAAAGTATCCACATTCTCCTCTCCCAGACTTATAGATTTGGTAGGTTACATTGCAGAGCAAGTTAACATTATAAATGGAATTATAATTGCTAACTAGTGGTCATAACAAAAAAAAAGCTTCTAGGGCCCAATGCAACACTAGTGTTCCTAAATGGAAGAGAAGAGTCAAAAGTCTCAAAATTCAGAAACATGACATGTGGGGATGCACACAGGCCAAGAAATGCAGGCAACCTGCAGTATCTGGAAAAGTTGTAATCCTGATATTGCTGGAGAATCTCTAAAGGAAATGTGGCCCTGGTGACAGTGATTTTGTCAGTCCAGCACATTTTCCAGACTGGCAGAAGTGTAGACTCACATTACTGTGTTATTTTAAGTGTGTGTGTGTGTGTGTGTGTGTGTGTGTGTGTGATGCACACTATCATCTTTGGTGTTCCTGTAACCGGACTCCAGAATTTACATCTTCATGGGTATGTGTGATTTATAAGAAACAGTTATGGGAAATCTTAGTGTGCAAAGTGATATTGACAGAAGGTTGCTTCAGTTTGATCTTACACACATGAAGAGCTTAAGTCCAGCAGTTAGAAAATGCTAATTCTAGCTAAATAAGGCAAATGAGTTTATAGAGTTATAGTGTTATAATTTCAAAAAATATTAAAATTCATTGAGAGGATTTTCTACTGTTACAAATACAGCATATATGCCACAGTCCCTTCAAGTCTAATCGTTTAATTGTAGAGTAAATTATGTTGTTCTGTTTTCAGCATTTAATTTTTAAATTAGCTCTTGGCTGCAGTGTCCTTGATTACTGAACTTAATTAGCTAAGCCTGTTGAAAGGAATTATGCAATATACAGAATGCATGATCACACGGAGAAGCATAATTCAAGCAATCAGAATCCGAATGAAGCGTGGGTGACTATTTCTCAAAGGTGGAAGAACAGTGTAAAGTAGACATCGTTTAGGAACAGAAGATGCAAAGGACAGAGAGAAGCAGTGCATTAAAAGATCTGGGCTCAATGGAGGAAAAGATTTTGAAGGAATAACTATTGAGTAATAGAAGGCTGAATCATATTTTTCTACTCTTTATACAGTACTTCACAAGTGGAGAGAGTAATCAACAGCATAAGAATTCTCTAATCACCAACAAAGAAAAATTGAAATTATTTCCTTGTCTATTGTCCATTTCTTAAAAACTCTCTTTTACCTACAACCTTGTAAACATGTTCTTTATGCTTCTACTAGTCAGTAATAATAGCTTCTGATCTGAAAGAATGCAAATTATATAAATACATGTCAATTTGCCATAACTAATGAGAGCTAAGCCAGAAATAGCTTTTGAATATTATCCAATAAAGTAGATAAATTCACAGAGCTCAGTATGTCTTAGAAATTATTAATTTTTTTCTCAACAAATTCTCAGAAACTTTACTTAAATCTTAGCTAAATATAAACATTCATTATAAAATTTCAAGTAATGCCAGAAACTTAAAGCAATCATGAATATAAGTAATGTTAAAAACTTTCTTTTGAGTTGAGTAACTTGGGTGAAATAGAAGGCCAGACACTGCAGGGAAATTTTTAAGATTTTGAGTCCAAGTAGATGGTAAAGATGGTGCATTAGCAGTTACTTCTCCAAATTCATTATCAGGTTTGATTTTTATACAATGTGAGTCTTTACTACAGAAATAAATAAGCACTTAATCCATTTTGTGAGGAACAAATTATTTTATTTGTTGTTTGCCTCACATAAAGATTCTGGGTCATCTACAGGGCAGATTGAGCTCAGCTGTGCTGAGCTGGTTTCCGGTGGGATGGTCTCAGCTTCACATTCAATACCATTAAAAACAACAACAAAAACAAGAAAAACAGGTGTTGAACCAGTTTTGCCAGCACCATTTGTTAAAGAGTCTATCTTTCTTCCAGACTATTTTTTTAGCTCCTGTATCAATGATTAAGTAGGCATAGTTCTGTGGGTTCATTTCTGGGTCTTCAGATCTGTTCCATTGGTCTTCAGGCCTGTTCCTGTGCCAATACAAAGCTGTTTTTATTACTATAGCTTTATAATACAGCCTGAAGTTTGGTATTGTAATTCCTCCAGCACTGTTCTTTCTGCTTAGGATTGTGTTTGCTATTCGTGGTCTTTTATTGTTTCATATGAATTTCTGGATTTCATTAAAAAATTGTGTTGGGTATTAATGAGTATTGCATTGAATTTGTAGATAGCCTTTGGTAATATTGCCATTTTGACTATATTAATCCTCCCAATCCTGGAGCATAGGAGTTTCTTCCATTTCCTTAGCCTTAATTTCATTTTTCATGTTTTTAAAATTCTCATCATAGAGGTCTTTCACTTCTCTGGTTAAGGTTATTCCTAGGTATTTTATGTTTTCTGAGGCTATTGCAAAAGGAGTTGCTTTCCTGATTTCGGCCTTGGTCTTCGGGTCATTGGCATATAGAAATGCCATTGATTTTTGAGGGTTTATTTTATATCCTGCTATTTTGCCAAAGTTTTGGATCAGCTCTAGTAGCTAGTCACAGCAGAGGATCACAAAAGCCTAATAGCTATGCCCCTATGAATACATAAGATAATGCTAGGTGAAATGAACTCCATGTTATGGAAACGAGTGTTATATCACTGTTGTAATTACTTTCAACATGCCATGTGAAACCATAGCTTCTTTTGTTGATGATTCTCTTGTATCCCCTTCCTGTGGTTGTACCCGCACTATCACTGTATCTCATCTGAGTACACTGGATAATGTATATACTGGTATTAGAAGTAGGGAAGTGAAAGGGAATATCAAAATCGAGAGACAAAGGATCAAAAGACAAATGACTCCAAAAGCAATACTTGCAAACCCATTTGGTGTAAAACAACTGAACAACTCATGAGGGGAGAAGAACACGGGGAGGGCGGAAGGGGGAATGAAGGAAGAGGTAACAAACAATACAAGAAATACACTCAAGACCTAACATATGAAACTGTAACTTCTGTGTACATCACTTTGACAATAAATAAGTATTTAAAAAACAACAACAACAACAACAAAAAGATCAGAAACCCTATGGAGCCAAGTGCCGGTGGCTTGTGCCTATAATCCTAGTTACTTAGGTTCTTGAGATTTGAGAATTATGATTTGATGCCTTGGCAGAAAAGTCCCCTTGAGAATTTTATCTCCTAATTGTTTAAAAACAGAAGTACTGCTGTATCTAACAGTGGTAGAGGCTAGCGTTGTGCAAAAGAGCTCAAGAACAGCTCCTAGACTCTGAGGTCAAATCCCACAACCAATACAAGAGAAAAAACACAGATGGAGGTGATAATGCTATCTGGAGAGCAAGATAAACAGTCAAATCTGCAATTGCATGCAATACTTTGACTAGAATGTATCAAACTTCACCATGGTTTATATATCATTGTCCAAAGTATAGCATATAGCCATATCAAAAGTGCAGAAGAATTACTTGTTCTTAATGTCTTATGGACAACTGGATATACAATGGTGATAGGTGTCTTATTCATTAATAAAACAAAAACACATATGGTCTGGGCAAAGGATTATGGCATGGGGATAGATTTTGCACTATTTCAAAGACCAAAGCATAATCTGCTTCCAATGATTCTATCAGGAGGGACAAGAACAATGAGAACACACACATAGAAAGTCATATGTTGGTGAACTTTCACTCTGTACACATTGTAATGTTTTATTTTCCTCCACTAGATACTACTACAGTGTAGAAAGATCTGATGATTTTTTTTTCTCTTTTGTGGCACCTGCCCCTAGAAAAAAATGTTTGGTTTGTCACAGGCACTCAAAGGACATTTGTTACTTAGTATAGAGTACTTCTAAAAATGTGATTAGATTTGAAAACATGATTTACTGGGAAATTCATGATGGCAGGTTTAAACCAAAAAGGAAAAATATGTGTAGAGCATGACCTTGCTATGCTGTTAAGTTTTATAAATATTTCCAAGATTGAAAGTAAAATGATGGCAGAGACTACAAAGGTAGAAAAGAGGAAGAAGTATTTGTATTTTCTAAATTTCATACAAGATGGTTTGCAGATGATAGTCTCTTACTCCCACATCATGGATGCATTAAATACAATGGTCAGCTGAAATTCATGTTTCCAATAAATTTATGATACATTATAGTATTCTAAATTAAATTATGCAGGAGTACATAAACTAAAAACCCAATGTCAATTATGTTTCCAAAGGAACATATTAAGTAAATATATCTCCATATCAATAAGTGTAACATTATTGGTGTTTTAGAATCCTCTCTTTGTCCATTTGTACCACTAATCTTTTCTGCCCTTTTTTCCATTGTTATTTCTTACCAGTGTCATTGCATTTTTCATTTCTGTGTCTTGGTAATAAAAATTATTCTAGTGCTCCTATAATTACTTGCTGTGGACAGGATTGTATTCTATTTTGGGTTTTGGTTTTTAATGTTCCATATGTATTTTGAGATTTACTTTTCATTTTTGCAAAGAATGATACTGCCATTTTAATTGACATTGAATTTACTTTGTAATATAGCCAATTGAATGCTAATTCTGCCAATCCATAAATATTAGAGGTCTTCTCACTTTATAGTGCCTTTTAAAATGCATTTTTAAGGTTTTTATAGTTTTCAATGTAAAGGTCTTTCAAAGTCTATTAATGATTGGTGTACAGCAAAGACAATGTAATGTAATTTGATCTTAATTCAGTCTATGTTGCCCATTTTCTTTTTACTTATTTATTTATTTGTTTATTTACTTACTTACTTATTTACTTATTTATTTTACCAGTCCTGTGGCTTGAACTCAGGGCCTGAGCACTGTCCCTGGCTTCTTTTGCTCAGGGCTAGCAGTCTACAACATGTGTATGAGGCAAGCACTCTACCACTAGGCCATATTCCCAGCCCCTATGTTTCCCATTTTCTAACATGACTCAGTTGGTATTGCTCAGAGATAGGGAACTCCTGACATTTGGTTGAATTCGAAGCATTTGATAATTTTCTGCCTGCCATTTACTTATGAAATGCCAATTATTCATCATAATATTGTTTTAATGCCATGAGAGATTACTGGAAAATATAATACAAAGTATATCCTATTTTCAATAAATGTGTGGTATTGAAAGAAATACTTAGAAACTTAGTAAGTACAGAAAATTATTTATTACCCAAACCAAACTTGCACTAGCAACACTGGTATTTACAAAACAATGGTCACATACATTATAGTCTCATATTTTCTAATATAAGTTACAATTCTTATATTAATTCTTCATTTTTTTGCCTCAGTTGGCCAAAATATGATAGTACTCTAAAATTAGATACTAATAGCTAATAGGCCAACCAATTTAGCACTTGACTCTTAAGGTTATCTATCCATAGTTATTCAGTGTTATTTTTTTTCTTACAGGTATTGTTTCATTTTGTCTGTGGTGATATGTTTAGATTTCAAGTTTCTGCATCAGTCACATTATCACCAAGACTATTAAAGAATGTGTAAAAGTTTCCAATTGTAAATCAGTTCTATACAACACAAGGCCATCTCTACAATTCCAATGCTCCTGTAGCTAATTTCTTATTCCCACCAGGAGTACACTTGTTCTTTCTTGGCCCTTTCTCTCAATATTCTTTTAAAATTATAAACCTCTGAGAACTGAAAAACATGTCTATATCATGTGCCAGTCCTGATCACAGGACTGTAGAATAAAGTATAATAATAATGTGCCTAAACATAGAGCAATTAGATATTGGCAAGCTTGAATGAACACACCAAGCCTTTAAAAGTCAAGTTATAATCAGAGCCCACACACTTTTCATCAACACATGCAAAGCACACCTGTGGTTTGTTAGTAATTTTCTTAGCCAAGAAAGGAGAGCACAAAATCATGCTATTTAAAAAAAAATAGAGCCCATATATCTGTATATCTCCCTGGGATTACTGATTATCATACATTTTAAATGGAAAGTTTGACATAAAACAAACATTATTTTTAATTTTAATGTGTCTAGAGTCATACTAAAATATGAATTAAAAAGTATAATTACTAAGAAATGTTTTGCAATGCTGAACTATTTAATTGATCTCAGAAAAAATTGGTAAAAATTACTTTTGAAATAGATACATCAGGGAATGCCATCTTTGATATATTTACAAATATTAATGTGCAAGCATTTAAAATATTGACATTTCAGTATATGTAATTATTGAACAATAAGCATAGTTATCTAACCTTCAAATTAAAAAAGCTAGCACAAATATGACACTGGTCAAATCTAAATTAATATCCTTAGAAACTGACATAATATTGTTTCATAAAATTTTGTACATGCACTAGGCTATTTTTTAATTTATTTTTTTCTTAGGACATTCCTATAGTGATCAATTATAACTCTGTAGGGCATAGACAAGGTCACAGGGGATCATGATACAATTAAATTTTACCTAAAATATAAAAATGTTAATCAGTAATCCCAAGTGTAAACTTATTAATAATTACATATGTTCTTGCCCTGGATTCTCTACAACCAATACCAAAAACATGAGATGAAGAATGGATGGGGATAAAATATGACAATATATGTATTCACAAAAGGTACTGTATTTCTATACTTCTGTTCCTTACTTTCAGGATAAAGTAACAAAATCAAACCTCCCACTGTAAACATCTACCAAATGAAAAAATACAGAAAAATGCTTTCACATATTAGCAATTAGCGCATAATTCATGAATTAAAATGATGGTCCGAATAAATTGAAAAAGAACTATACAACTTGTGGAGGTGGTTCAGAGGGAAATATGGGGGCAAGCAGGAGAAGGGGTGACATTGTTAAAAAAGAAATGTACAAGCATTACCTGACTTATGTGAAGGTAATCCCTCTGTATATCACCTTTACAATAACAATTTAAAAAATAAAGCCATGGTTCAGTTAAAAAAAAAAGCAATAGTCAGCTTGTGTTTATTGGCTACAGAGAAAGCAAAGAAAACGTTAGTATAAGACTGACCACAAGTCCAGACTGCACAACCCTGTTTGAAGATTAAACTAAAGGGAAAAGGACTGAGGTTATGGCTCAAGCAGTAAAGTCCTTGCCTAGCAAGTGTAAAGTCTGTATTTCAAACCCCTTTGTATTGAAAAAGAGAGAGAGCGAGTGAGCGAGAGAGAGACAGACAGATAGACAGACAGAGACACAGAGACAGAGAAAGACAGAGACAAAGACAGAGAGAGACAGAGAGAGTCAGACATGTAGAGAGGAGAAAAAGGCTATAGAAAATAAAAAGGGAGAATGAAAGGAGAAAGACACACATATATCAGACAAAAATATAGAGACATAAGACACAGAATGATCGCTGTACATATTTTATATTATTGGTTTCCTTATTTTTAAACACGATATTTACATATGTTAATACACTACAGTGCTGATTCAATGTAGATATACAATGTGCAATGATAAAATTGTGATAATGTTTTCATGTGCTTAAACATTGTGTTGAGAGTCTATGATGTTTTCATTCTTTATAAAATGTATAATAAATTATAACTTGAGTCATGCTGCTATGCTGTAGAACACTAGGGTCCTCCTCTGGATCTCCATTTTACTACCCACTGTGGATCATCTGTGTGTTCTTCCTGACCCAACTCTGGTTACTCTGTTAACTCAAGCCTTCTTAGCACTTTTAGAGTTTCTGCTTCTGACCACTCTAAAATTCTCAGCCACTTCTTTGCTTGTGAATGAGTGAGGGATTCGACCTTTGGGAAATCCAGGATCTTGCGGTCTCAGAAATCATTCTTTTCCCTTCATACTCATAGAAACTTTTCTGGATGTGTGAATTCAAGATGAATGCACTTTTATAGTACTTGTCTTAACTAATTTCAGAAACAAACTCCTTATGATGAGAAATAGTTTGTCTACCACTCTGAATAATATTTGTAGGTATAATGCAAATAAAAAAGGCAGGAGTTTTTGAAAGAAGAACCAAAATGACAATCTTGAGTAGTTTCTCAAATAGTTTGGTAGTTAATGCCAATAACTACAAGAGGTTTGAAAAGAAATATAATTAAACAAGATTAAAAATTAAGCAGTGTTGTTATGTACATGCATCCTATAAAGTATGTCTCCTAGAATTGCTGAGGGAATGCCTTGAAGGTAGTCTCATTATGCTGAACTATATGGGGATTTAATAAGATGGAATAGGAAACACTGTTGGTTTTAATGACATTTGCTGCTAAAATTTACAACTGTTCTTTTGTGAAAGTTTTGGGTTATATAATTTGAAAATTTAATGTATTTATCTAGTTGAATGAAAAATATTAAATTTCATGGAATGTTTAGCAATTTAGAATGAACATACGTAGATAAATATGATTTCATATCTTAATTATTACTAGCATAATATCAATTTCCTGCTAACATTACTAAAAACATAAATGTCAAATACATGATTCATCTTGATGAAAATTTAACTTTCAGTAAGAGGTCGTTTAGGCTAAGTATCAATCTTAATGGGAGAGTTTAGGCATTAATTTTTTCCATTCTTTCAACTCTATAATAACCTTGTTAGGTATGGGTAGTAGATAAGAACCTTTAATAGACTACAAATAGAGTGAAAAAATGATTGCAACTAATTAAACCAAGAAAGCTCCACCTTTTTAAGGGCATAACAATCATACTTGTTATAATATTTTTAAATGTTTATATTTAACTTCATTTTACTTTCATTTCTACTTACCTAAGTATCAAAAGAAACAAAATCAACCATTAATTATATTTCTTCTCTTCTAATGATGGAAGTTAGCTTTATTTACAGTTAATGTATACTCTCTACCTAAGAGTTAAACATATAATAATCCTACCCCCAGTAACCTAAGATTCACGATTGTGAGGATATTACAAATAATAATTATATACAATATATTAAAATATTAAAAGAACAAAAAATTAATCATTGTTATTTAATAAACATAGTAAGTTAAAAATGGTCAACAATCAGTATTATTATGCAGAAGTAATGGTGTTAATTTAATCAGGTAATAGATTCCAAATTCTTAAATAACATCAAGTTGCTACTATCACCCAGAAGAAATAGTAGTTTCAGCAAACTAGAGTATTGATTTTGCACGTTTCATATTTAAAGTAGCACAGATCTTTTAGCCACATAGTTAAGATAATAATTGCCAGGAGCTAAAAACTATTACATATTTTAGTCTCTTGTGGCCACATAAAAAATGAAAGTGTAATATTTTCACGTCTTGTCAAATACTGACAGAGATGCTCTATTGCAGAATTCCTTGATACAGTAAAGATAAACATAGAAATAGCACAATAAACTGGGATCTGGTATAGCACTTCCTGTAGTAAATTAAATAAAATGAATATGATAATTGTTGCTGAAATTCATGAGTGCACTTAATTTTGAAGTTGCACAGCAGGTAACATTCCCCCTCCATTTATAATTGTATATACATGTATAACTTTAAATTCTAATATATAAATATATGCATAATTTTAATACCAAATATTTGAAATAATGGGTGCTATTATACTGTTTAAAATTAAAAATAGCCCACCTTAATAGTTCAATGAGCAAAGATTTGTTAAGTCTTTAATAATAAGAATTGTGTTTGTTTGGCCATATTCTTTTTATGTTCTACATTTGTTTTGATTTCATGTTTTGTAATTTTCCCTCTGTCATTACAAGAATAGAATTTGAATATCTCAATATATGTGAAAGACATTTCATTTCTCCAAGTTCATGTATTTCCTATTAAATGTGTCTCTGGTTCACGAACAAAATTTAGTTTAAATATTCTAAATAATAATAATTTTATGCTTTATTTTTACATGCCATGTCTATTTCTAAAAGTAATTCTGACCAAAACCATATCTTTGATTTTCAAATATGCAACACATTCACAAAATATACTACACTTTCCCCATAACATTTGTGTTTTAAAATACAGTAAAACTCAGAAAATGCATTTTAATAACCATGAATCTGTCTAATCATATTTAATTTGTATTTTCTGACAAAATGAAGCTGAGGTTATGTTGACTGAAAACCTGTACAGTACAGTAAATAATGAGACATGGACTGTTTATGATGACAAGCACAGATCTCTGCCTAATTATTAATTTTTGTATGTGTATGATGGTCCTAGGCCTTGAGCTCAAGGACAAGACACTGTCCCTGAGCTTTTTGCTAAAGACTAGTCCTCTACCACTTTAGCCACAGCTGTACTTACCACTTTTTTGGTAGTTTATTAGAGAAATTTTATGGACTTATGTACCTGGACTGTCTTCCTACTGTGATCCTTGGTCTCAGCCTCCTGAATAGCAAGGATTACAGGTGTGAGTCACCAGTTTTTCCTCACAATTTTTAAAAATATTTAAGAAAAGAAGAATTTAAATCAGCATTTAATTTTATACGGGAATATCTTTTTTTTCTCAGTATAGACAAAATTGTTTATATTTGTCCAAAATCAAGATCAGTCTTCTTTACCTTCCCATAGGGAAATTAGATTTCACTGGATTATTTTTTAGTTGGCAATTACTTCATCTACAATTAGACTCAGGATGGACTTCATGTTTCTGGGATGGTTAATATTTGAAGGAGGCAATATATCATTGAATATGGTCTGGAAACAAAGGCTTCTTCAATCTGTTAACGGCTTCATGTTTGTTTTCTTTATAACTGAGAAATACGTGCAAATATATGGTCTTTTTTTCTCTGATTGAAATCAAGGCTTGCTAAATTCTTTTGTTTTCTTCTTGATCTTTTTATTAGTGATTGGAGCAAAAAGCTTGGGAACAAATGTGGATCCAGTGGGTATTGTATGGAGAGTTTGAAGATAAACATGGACAACCCTTGATATTTTGAGATGTAATTTTGCTAGGGATTTCGAGCTTTGTTTCAGAATGTTTTGTAATTATAGATTAGATTTTGTCAAAGATTTTTAGTTTCTATTTCTTTCTCCCACATTCTATTCAAAGATAGCTTATGTATTCCATCTTTTATTGAGTTATCACATACTAGAATTCAGATATGCTTGTGTGCAGTCTTACCTTCTGATTGTCCCCAGGGAAGTTTCTGCTTTCTAGGCTTCTCAGTTTGAGCTCAGTGTTACAGATGATATACTCTCCTAACCTCTGCACACCAAGTGAAACGGAAACCTATCTGTATGAGATACCCTATGCCCACACAAGTATAGGATTTACAGTTAGAATTATGTATTCTGACTTACTTCTCTGATTTCTCTAATATCAGACTAGGTTAATTTTACTTTATAATTTTCCTTAATCATTGGTAGAGAATTCTTCTCTCCACTTAAGTTTTTCTTATTCTCTCTCTAGTGATTACCTACAGCTCCACACATTTTAGGCATGTTTAATTCATTAACAAAGAATCTCTGATGTGAATTAATTTAGTAGATACACCATCATGTTGCCTTTTTGAATGGCCAAGATTTGGGACAGTAAATACAGTAAATTGATACTGTAAATTCTGCTGAAGACATGGACCAATAGAAGCACTTGTACTCAACACTAGTGAGAACCAAAATGTTACCACCAGTATGGAAAAACAGTACGAGTTTCTACAATAGTGCTAATTTATAATCTATTACCTTACTAATAATCAGAGTGCTGCCCTATTATCCAGAAATTGTATTCCTACTTACCTAAATTAATTGAATATTTACACACACAAACACATGAATGTTTACAGCAGTTGTATTCATAATACAACTTAAGTCCTTAAGTGAATAGATAAACTCTGCTGCATCAAGCAATGAAATATTATTCATCTATACTAAAGAATGAATAAAAAAATGACAAAGCATGGGAAAATGTAAATAAAAAGCTGGACTATAGTATGCTTGTAGCTCTAAGCTATGCTGCAACAATCAAGTCTGTGAAGAAAGTAAGTGATTTGCAGTGGTGTGGGGCTCGGAGAAGAAAAGGAAGGATGAATAAGTGAAGCCCCAGGAAAGTTTATTGTAATTGAGACTATTTTGTTTGATAATTGTGAATTTTCCAAAATTGAGAGCATAGATAAATCCTGTTAAATATTCTGTATTATATATCAAATCCCCAAATTATTTTGTCTTTTAGCCATGATAGTTTCCTATCTTGTCACCATTTAGGGTCTAGGAAAGTATTATTATGGAAGGACTGGGCAAATTTCAGAGGTGACACTTGCAGCTGTCAGTTACTAACATAGGCAGCACTAGAACTCTTAGGGTTCTTCAAAGAAAACAAAAATTTCAAGATAAAGCTATTAATTTATCAAGAAACATAAAATTAAGCTACAAAATATACTCATGACAATCATTCTACTTCTCAGAGTTCCTTGAAAATAAGTGACTTTAATTATAATGTCAGTAGGAAGAAATTATGACAAAATTCACAACTGGAAATAAATAATAGTCTCGAGTGAATGTGAAAGAGTGAACATCATTTTGACATGTTTATCATAGCATGAAACAGCATTAAAACAATAATGCAGATGTTTGCATTTGAGATTCTACAAGGGAGACGGGCATAATTTGATGTTAATTTAATGTGGTAATTAGATGACACTAGGTACATTAAATGCAAAACCATAATTGTGTAACACAATTTAATAAGTGAAATATGAATAGCTAAACAAAATTTACAGCACATATGCAGCACAGGTTTTGTCAATATGGGAGGTTCATTAGGAGTACATACATGAATCCAATAATCTCATATTTAATATAATTGCTAGACAATAGAAAGTATCTAATTTTTGTCTTTGGAACTGCTTCAAGAACTCAGTAGTTCTTCAGTAGAGTTTGAATCACAGAGTTAGATATCCTTTTCACATACAAGTAAACCTTCAAGTTTTCAGAGTGACTGGAGGTGTTTAAAAGTAATCTCATCATGTGTACTCGCCTGAGAAAATTTGGAAGTAGTTAATCCTTCTTGTCAAAATCTGCTTCTCTACTATTTTACACTTATTCATTTAGACTTATCTATTTGTTTGTTTACTTGTTTTTTTCTCTTGTCCTGGAGTTCAAACACAGTTCCTAGGTTCTTTCAAATGTGATCCTCAGATCTCAGCCTTCTGAGTAGCTAGAATATAGATATGAGCCATCAGCACCTGACCTCTCTGATCATTTCAACATGCATATTATAGGGACAGGAGCATGAAGAAAACATTCTTGGTTGTCAATGATGATTGTTCAGTGCTCAGAAATGGTCAGAAACTTTGATATTCTTATTTCTGTGTAGTAACTTCTGCAGTGGTGGTCCCCTCGATCATAAAGATATGTCATACAGTATAGGCATTTTTTGTAATTCCAATTATTTTATTTAAGTCAATGTACTATAATGAAAAAAGTTCCATAGACCGAATGGAACATAAATGCCAGACACATATATCTCACAATTCTGGAGGCTGGGAATCCAGAACCAGAGTGGCAGTGTGGCTGGGTTAAGGAGCAGTTATCTTCTGAGCTTCAGATGGATTACTTTTATTATCTCGTCGTTTCCAAGATTATTTTTATGGTGGAAAGCAAAGAAAGAGAAGACAAACTCCCAAGCCTTCTTATAAGTGTCCAAGTCCCAATCATGTAGGTTTCGCACTTGTGGTCAATTTTCATTCCATCTCCTATTACCATCACATTTCAGATAATGTTTTTGAATCTGAAGGATACAAAGAAATCTAGCCTAGTACAGCCTCCATAAACCATATATCACAAGGGAGAAGACAAATCATTCATCCATGAGCAATACTTAATATTTTGAAATTTAGTAGTTCATTTTGTGTTATGAAATATCTTCTCCTTGTGATTTTGAGCTCTCTTAGATATGAAATCTTGAATGCTTCAGGGTCTAGATGACTAATTTGTGCTTACATTTTTGTTGTTGTTTTGGTTTTGCGAAACCAAAGAAAATAAGTTATTCAAATTTTAGATACGGCTTAGAATAAAAGTTAACCCCTGGGAGTGGACATCTGTTTGTGTAAAACATTTTTGCAAGTTAAGGTACCATATTTTCTTTCATTTTTAATAAGATTACAAGAAGCAGTCAACAACCTTGATTTATGGATTTTCTTTTTTATATATAATTTTTATTATCAAACTGATGTACAGAGAGGTTACAGTTTCATATGTTAGGCATTGGATACATTTCTTGTACTGTTTGTTACCTCATCCCTCATTCCCCACTCCCCCGCCCCTTCTACCTCCCCCACCCCCCGAATTGTTCAGTTGATTTACACCAAAGAGTTTTGCAAGTATTGCTTTTGTAGTTGTTTGTCTTTTTTTACCCTGTGAATCTCGATTTTGGTATTCCTTTTCAATTTTCTAGTTCTAATACCAGTATACACGGTGTCCAATATATTCAGATAAAATACAGAGATATTGTAGGTACAACCACAGGAAGGGGATACAAGAACATCATCAATAATAGAAGTTACAGTTACACATAGCACGTTGAAAGTAGTTACAACTGTGATATAAAAATCATTTCCATAACATGGAGTTCATTTCACTTAGAATCATCTTATGTGTTCATAAAGGTATAGCTATTGCGCTCTTGTGATCTTCTGCTGTGACTTGCCTAAACCTGTGCTAATTATTCCCTATAAGGGAGACCATAGAGTCCATGTTTCTTTGGGTCTGGCTCACTTTACTTAGTATAATTTTTTCTAAGTCCTTCCATTTCATTACAAATGGGGCAATGCCATTCTTTCTGATAGAGGCATAAAATTCCATTGTGTATATGTACCACATTTTCCTGATGCATTCATCTACTGAGGAGCATCTGGGTTGGTTCCAGATTCGCGCTATGACAAATTATGCTGTGATGAACATTGTTGTGGTGGTGGCTTTACTGTGATTTTGTTTGTGGTCTATTGGGTAGATGCCCAAAAGTGGGGCTGCTGGGTCATAGGGGAGCTCTATGTTTAGCCTTCTGAGCAATCTCCATACTGCTTGCCAGAGTGGCTGAACCAGTTTACATTTCCACCAACAATGAAGTAGGATTTCCTTTTGGCCATATCCCCTCCAACAATTGTTATTGTTAGTTTTCTTGATATAGGACATTCTTACTGGGGTGAGATGGAATCTCAATGTTGTTTTGATTTGCATTTCTTTTATGGCCAGTGATATAGAGCATTTTTTTCATATGTCTCTTGGCCATTCTCATTTCCTCACCAGAGAAGTTTCTTTTTAAGTGTTTAGCCCACTTATTGAGGGGGCTTTTGGTTCTTTGAGGTTTTGTTTGGGAGGAATATAATTTTTTTTTACTTCTGCTTATATTTTAGATATGAGGTCTTTGGCCATTGTATGGCCGGCAAAGATCTTTTCCCGATCTATGGACTTTCTGTTTATCTTACGAGCTATGTCCTTTCTCCTGCAGAACCTCTGCAGTTTGATATAGTCCCATTTGTCCAACCTTTCTTTGATTTGTAGCCTTTCTGGGTCTTTGTTAAGGAAGTTCTGTCCTGTGCCAAGGAGCCTAAGTGTTTCTCCTACTCCTTCCTTTAGTGTTTTCAGGGTATCTGTTTCAATTTCAAGGTCTTTGATCCATTTGGAATTGATTTTGGTGAAGGGTGATATATAAGGATCTATCTTTAGTTTGTTGCATGTGTTGAACCAGTTTTGCCAGCACCATTTGTTAAAGAGGCTTTCTTTCTTCCAGACTATTTTTTTTGCTCCTTTATCAAAGATTAAGTAGGAATAGTCCTGTGGGTTCATTTCTGGATCTTTAATTCTGTTCCATTCATCTTCAGGCCTGTTCTGGTGCCAATACCACACAGTTTTTATTACTATAGCTTTATAATACAGCTTGAAGTTGGGTATTGTAATTCCTCCAGCACTGTTCTTTCTGCTTAGGATTGTTTTTGTTATTCAGGGTCTTTTATTGTTCCATATGAATTTCTGGATTGCTTCCTCTATTTCATTAAAAAATGTTGTTGGGATACTAATGGGTATTGCACTGAATTGGTAGATAGCCTTTGGTAATATTGTCATTTTGATTATATTAATCCTCCCAATCCAGGAGCATGGGAGGTTTTTCCATTTCCTTAGTTCTGACTTAAATTCGTTTTTCAAGCATTTAAGTTCTCATCAAAGAGGTCTTTCACTTCTTTGGTTAAGGTTATTCCTAGGTAGTTCATGTTTTGGTGGGCTATGGCAAAAGGAGTTGCTTTCCTGATTTCAGCCTCGGTCTTCGGGTTGTTAGCATAGAGAAAGGCCGTTGATTTTTTAAGGTTTATTTTATATCCTGCAACTCTGCCAAAGTTTTGGATCAGCTCTAGTAGCTTGGGGGTAGAGTCTATGGGATTCTTTAGGTATAGGATCATATCATCTGCAAAGAAAGAAAAATTAACTTCATATTTTCCTATTTGGATCTCCTGTATATTTTCTTCTTGCCTAATTGTTCTGGCTAGGAATTCTAGTACTATGTTGAAGAGAAGGTGAGGGAGTGGACATCTCTGTCTTGTTCCTGATTTTAAAGGGAATGGATTAAGTTTTTCACCATTTAGAGTTATGTTTGCTGTTGGTTTGTCATAAACTGCCTTGATTATATTTAGGTATGTTCCCTGGAATCCCAGTTTTTCCAGGGCTTTTAGCATAAATGGGTGCTGGATTTATCAAAGTCTTTTTCTGCATCCCGTGATATAACCATGTGGTTCTTTACCTTGCTCTGGTTGATGTGGTAGATAACATTAATTGACTTGCGTATATTGAACCAAATTTGCATCCCAGGGATGATCCAGTTTGATCGTGGTGTATGATTTTTTTGATGACCTGTTGAAGTCGATTGGCCAGAATTTTGCTGAGAATTTTTGTGTCTATGTTCATCTGTGAAATCGGTCTATAGTCCTCTTTCCGTGATGAGTCCTTGCCTGGTTTTGGGATGAGGGCTATACTGGCTTCATAGAATGAGTCTGATAGTGAACGGTCTCTTTCAATTTCATTGAAGAGTTTGAGAAATACTGGTGTGAGTTCTGTTTTGAAGGCCTTGTAGAATTCTGCTGTGAATACGTCTGGACCAAGGCTTTGCTTGGATGGGAGATCATTTATTGCTGTTTCTATTTCAATACTGGATATGGGTCAGTTTAGAAGTTTAAATCTTCATGGTTGAGTTTGGGGATATGAATTTTTTCATTTCTTCCAGGTTCTCAAACTTGTTGGCTTAAAGGTTTGCAAAATAGTCCCTTATAGTGATCTGAATTTTGGTTGTTTCTGTGGTGATGTACCTGTTTCATCTCTGATCTTGTTTATTTGAATGTGCTGCCTTTGTTTTTTGATCAGGTTTGCCAGGGGTCTGTCTATCTTGTTGAGTTTTTCAAAGAACCAACTCTGGTTGATTCTTTCGGTGTTTTTGTTCATCTCTAATAGATTTAATTCTGATTTTATTTTAATTATTTGCTTCCGTCTATTGAATTGGGGTTTGGCTTGTTGTTCTCTTTCAAGGAAATTAAGGTCCTTCCTAAAATTATTGAGTTGCTGTTTCTCCAGTTTATTGGTGTATGCACTCAGAGATATAAATTTTCCTCTGAGTACTGCCTTTGCTGTGTCCCAAAGAGCTGGTCCTTTGTATACTCATCTTGGTTGAATTCTATAAACATTTGAATTTCCGTTTTAATTTCTTCAATGACCCACTGATGTTTCAACAGTGTGTTATTTAGTCTCCATGAATTGTAGGATTTTCTGTGGTGGCTGTTTGAGTTGAGCTCTAATTTTATTCCATTGTGGTCTGAGAGAGTACAGGGAATGGTTTCGATACTTCTGAATTTGTACAGATTTTCTTTGTGCCCTAAGATGTGATCTATTTTGGAGAATGTTCCATGTGCTGCTGAGAAGAATGTGTATTCTGTTGTTGCTGGGTGGAATATTCTGTAGATGTGAGTTAAGTCTAGTTGGTCTATGCAATTGTTTAGTTCTGTGGTTTCTTTGTTCAGTTTTTGGCGTGTTGACCTGTTCATAGGTGACAGTGGAGTGTTAAAGTCCCCAACTATCAATGTATTTGGGTCTATGAGTGATTTTAGAGCCAGTAGAGTTTGTTTGATGAAGTTGGGTGCTCCTGTATTTGGTGTGTAGATATTTAGGATGGTTATATCTTCCTGTAGGAGAGATCCCTTTATTAGTATGTAGTAACCTTCTTTGTTTCTTCTTACCTTTTTAATTTGAAGTCAATTTTGTCTGATACTAGGATTGCAACTCCGGCCTGCTTATGGGAGCCATTTGCTTGGTAGATTTGATTCCAGCCTTTCACTTTTAGAAGATGTTTACTTTTGCTGGGTAGATGTGTCTCTTGGAGGCAGCAGAATGATGGCTCTTGGTTTTTGATCCAACTTATGAGTCTATGTCGTTTGATTGGAGAATTAAGTCCATTAATGATGAGAGTTAGGATTGAGAGATAATCGTTGGTTCCTTTCATTATCACTATCTTGTTAAAAGTTGTGTCTTCCCATTTTTTTTATCTGATATTCTGGTTTACTATTTTGGGTTCATTTCTCTGTCTGTATTGGGATCTTGATTATTTTCCCTGTAGTACATCTTTGAGGTTTTTCTGTAAAGCTGGTTTGGTGGATATATATTGTTTCAGTTTTTTTTTTGTAGTGGAAGACTTTTATTTGACCTTCGGCTATGAATTAGAGTTTTGCTGGGTACAGTATTCTTGGTTGGTAGTTATTTTTATTTAAGGTTTGGCATACCTCATTCCAGGCACTCCTTATTCATGGTCTCTGCTGAGAAGTCTGTTGTTACTCTGATTGCTTTACCTTTATATGTGATTGTTTTCTTCTCCCTAACAGCTTTAAGGATTCTTTGCTTGGACTCTATTGATTCTGTTTTGATCACAATGTGTCGGTGGGCTGTCTTGTTCTGGGTGCTCGGTTTGGGGTTCTAAATGCTTCTTGTATCTGTATAGGCCTATCCTTCTGGATATTTGGGAAGTTTTCGGCTAACATTCTGTTAAATAGGTTGCCTATTTCATTAACTTCTTTCTCCAGGTTTTCCTCAATACCTATTAGCCTTAAGTTGGGCTTCCTGATTGTGTCTTGGGGCTCCTGGAGTGATCTGTTTTGTCAATTGGATGGTTTTGTATTGAATTTTTGATTTTTCACCATAGATTCTAGGGAATCTTCAGCTCCTGAGATTCGATCCTCTGCTTCTGTTAGTCGGGACTGTATGCTAGCCACTTGATTTCAAATCTTTTTTCCTTCTGACTGGTCTTTCCTGATGATTTCCATGTCATCTCTTAGATCCCGCATAGACTTCTTTACTTCATTAACTTCATTAATTTGGTTTTGAGTGCTGTCTTTTCGCTGGGTAGCTATCTTTTCATTTGATTCTTGAATTTCATTTATCTTTCTATTTGTCGAGGCCTGAAATCGTCTATTACTTCATGACAGGATTGCTGTATTGATTCAAGCTTTTCATTTACCATGATTATCAGTAGACTTTGTAGAGCATTTTGAGGATTCTCTTCTATGTCTTTGATTGACTGCTCTGCTTCCTGCTTGTTTGAGTGGGAGATAAGACTCCATTTTTGCCACCTTTATTGTGTTTCTTCTGCCCATTTGGAGTGAGAATGCCAATCTACAAGCACCTGTGAGCACTGTTTAAGACCCAAAGCAGACCTTACCAAGCACTGTTGTATAAATCTTACAAATTCACAATTATGTACAGATACCTTGTATACCTGTCTATAAAATTAGATTTAGTGTTCCTAAAGTATACAATTTCAATATAACAACTAATCCTGAGCACTGTATTCAGTAGCTACTTATTTACTGTTACAACCCTATGAGCAATTCTTGTTCTTACATTAAGTTCTTTTAGGACTGGCTTTCTCTATGAACCCCTTTGATTCACTTGGATTAAGCATGGATATCCTCTATCCAATAACCAGGAATCAATGGAATCTGGAGGTCCTGGAAATAAATCAGTAGGGTAAGTTAGAGGTAGTAATGAGAATAGAGTAAAATGTATGGGGGAGGAGGTGATGATTTTGGTTTAGTGTCAGTGATGTGGAAATGTGGAAGAGAGTAGAATCAGTAGAAAGAACATAATAGACAATGATAGAACATGATAGAACATGATAAAATGATAGACAATGGAGAGCTAGCAGTAAAGAGTGGAGGTGTTATTCATAGTGTCGGTGTCCTTCGCCGCCAGTGCTTTCCTGGCCAGCAGGAGAGGCGGGGAGTACACCCCAATGGGCAAGCCAAGAAAAATGAAGAGTTGGCACATCTCCCGTACCCAGTCCCCCTTTGGCAGGAGACAATCAGATGGCCCAGGAGAAAGTTCATGCAGGCTCAGGTTTATTCAGAGAGGAATCACACTTTTAAGGGCCAGAGAGTGGCAGGAAGGGGAGGGGTGTAGCACACCTAGCTAGGGGCTATGAAAGGTGGCCTGAGCTGTCCGTCAAGGGTGGAGGTCCAAAGGACCACCCTAAGGAGCCTAAGTCTACTTCACAGCCCAGTCTTGGCTACATGTGGTCCCAAGGCTGGGAACTGGGGCCAGTTAGAACCACCTTACTGGTTCTGGACCCAGTAGGCAGGTGGTGCTAACAGCCATAAGGCCCCAGGTCAGGGAAAACAGGCAGGCCAGCTGATTGCCTCTTAATGCTTCAAGGCATAGCCCACACATAAGAAAGCAATTTTTAAAGAAAGAGAATGCAAAGAGAGAAATAATGAAAAAATACTGGCAAACAGATGCACAAAACAGAGAAAAATTATTTAAAAAAATAAAAATAAAAAAAAAACAGAAAAATGAACAACCAAAGGGAAAAAAAAAGTTGATAAAACAAACAGGTAAAAATGGAAAATAAAAAAACCAACGACATTTTAGAAATGAAAAAAAAAAATAGACACTTCCTGGAAGATGGAAGGTGGCAGAGGAGCAGCAGAGCCCTAGCTGAACTCCCTCCGACATCACAGTTTTCTCACCCCAGAGAAACTTTTACTCCTAGAAAGACAGCCAGAGTAAGTTCTAACAGTACAGGGATTCTGGCCAGGAAGGAAAAATCAACTTTGCTCGTCTGAAAACACAGATTTGAGCTCCGGGCAGCATCCCGCTGCTGCGCCAGTGCCGGCGCCGGGACAGCGCCCGGCACAGCAACCCGCACTCCGCACAGCTAAAGCACACAGCGAAGACCAGCGAGAAATACTCCAGACGGCGGCTCAGCACGGACGGCCTGAAATCACAGAGAAAGCGTGAGTACCCCACGAAAGATATTCTCACTCGCGCCCACAGAGTAACTTCTGGAAGGCAGCCCTTCCCCCACTGCCAGAGCAAAGTGCCATCTTTGCCACTGGTATAGGGTCAGACCAGATTGGAACTAAAGCAGGCCTGGGGAAAGCGAGGTCAAAGGAGCCATCTTTGAAAAGGGCAAGAGGGACTGACCAGTGAGAGCCAGCTCCACCCAGGAGAACACCCCCTGCCCAGGCAGGAGGCGTGTCCTGGCCCAAGGCTTAGCCAGAGGTGCCCTGTCCTGCCTGCCGGAATTTCTAAATTTAAAGCGAAAGCGGTGAGCAGCTCCCAGCGGCACGGAAATACAAGACAGGGGAACAAATAGTTCCTGGGACAGGTAAACAGTCCCATCACAGAGGAAGCCCAATTTCCAGTCCCAAACGGAGCTGCATTCCATAGCCACCTCTGCCAAGGACGCCGCCTCCCCCAGGCAAGCAACTGTCAGCCAGGTAAAACAGCCAAGAGGTGCCCCGCCCTGCTGAGTCCACAGCCTATTCAAAGCCAGGCATCAAAGGCAGCGACCCCACAGCAGACAGAGCAGCCACAGTTTCCAAGACTGCTCACATCCCCATCTACAGAGGACACCCAAGGCCTACCTGCAAGCTGTGTGAACCACAGAGACGCAGGATTGCACCAACAGGGGAGAAGGGTCAGAACAGATCCACCCCATGCAAACTGAAATCAAGTCAAACCAGCCAATCAGGAAAATAGACTGCAGACCATTGCAAGGAAACCATAGACTGGGGAAGGACTACCATAACAAGGAGGACTCCATTTTTTCTTTTTTCTTTTCAAACATTTTTAAAACTTTTTTTTAAAAAAATTTCTTTTTAATTTTTTCACTTCCGAAACGTTGGTTATTTTTTGTTGTTGTTGTTTGTTTGTTTTCCATTTTTACCGGTTTGTTTTATCAGGTTTCTTTTTTGTTTGTTTGTTTGGGTTGCTCCTTTTCTGCTTTTTTTTATTCCTTTTTATTTTTTTTATTTTTTAAATAATTTTTCTCTGTTTTGTGCATCTGTCTTCCAGTATTTTTACTTTATTTCTCTCTTTGTGTTCTCTTTCTTTAAAAATTACTTTCCTATGAATAACACCTCCACTCTTTTCTGCTAACTCTCCATTGTCTATCATTTTAACCTTGTTCTTTCTACTGATTCTACTCTTCTCCACATTTCCACGTCACTGAAACTAAACCAAAATCACCACCACCCCCCCCCCATACATTTTACTCTATTCTCTTTACTACCTCCAGCTTACCTTCCTGACTTACTGCCTGGACCTCCAGGTTCCATTGACTCCTGGTTATTGGATAGAGGGTATCCCAGTTTAATCCGAATGAATCAAAGGGGTATATAGAGGAAGCCAGTCCTAAAAGAACTTAATATAAAAACAAGAATTGCGTATAGGGTTGTAACAGTAAATAATTAACTACTGAATACAGGGCCCAGGATCAGTTGTTATATTGAAATTGTATTCTTTAGGAACACCAAATCTAATTTTATAGACAGATATACAAGGTATTTGTATATAATTGTGAACTTGTAAGATTTACACAACAGTGCTTGGTAAGGGCTGCTTTGGGTCTTAAACGGTGCTCACAGGTGCTGGTAGACTGGCATTACCAATTCAAACGGGCAGAAAGAACACAAGAAAGATGGCAAACAATGAAGTCTTATCCCCCACTCAAAACAAGCAGGAAGCAGAGCAGTCAATCAAAGACATAGAAGAGAGCCCCAAAAAGCTCTACAAAGTCTACTGATAAACATGATAAATGAAAAGTTTGAATCTCTTCAGTCAATTATTCTAGAGCATGAGGAGGCAAAGCAAAAATTAATGGAGAATTTCATGGCATCCACAAATAGAAAGATAAATGAACTTCAAGAGTCAAATGAAAAAATAGCTACCCAGCTTAAAGATGTGAGAGACAACAAAACCAAAGTAATGAAGTTAATGAAGTAAAGAAGTCCATACAAGACTTAAGAAATGACATGGAAATCATCAGGAAAGACCAGTCAGAAGGAAAAGAGATTCGAAATCAAGTAGATAGCCTACAGTCCCGACTAACTGAAGCAGAGGATTGAATCTCAGGAGCTGAAGATTCTTTAGATTCTATGGAGAAAGATAAAAAATCAATACATATCCAGTCCAATCAACAAAACAGATCACTACAGGAGATTCAAGACACCATCAGGAAGCCCAATTTAAGGATAATAGGTATTGAGGAAAACTGGGAGAAAGAGGTTAATGGGATAGCCAATCTATTTAACAGAATATTAGCTGAGAACTTCCCAAATATCTAGAAGGAATGGCCTATACAGATACAAGAAGCATCTAGAACCAAAAACCGACCAGACCAGAAAAGGACAACCCACCAACACATTGTGATCAAAACAGGATCCGTAGAGTACATGGAAAGAATCCTTAAAGCTGTTAGGGAGAAGTTAAAGGCTGGAATCAAATCTATCAAGCAAATGGTCCCCAAAAGCAGGTTGGAGTTGCAATCCTAGTATCAGACAAAATTGACTTCAAATTATAAAAGGTAAGAAGATACAAAAAGGCTACTACATACTAGTAAAGGGATCTCTCCTACAGGAAGCTATAACCATTCTAAATATCTACACACCAAATGCAGGAGCACCCAACTTCATCGAACAAACTCTACTGACTCTAAAAACACTCATAGACCCAAACACATTGATAGGCTGGGACTTTAACACTCCACTATCACCTCTGGACAGATGAACACCTCAAAAACTGCACAAGGAAATCACAGAACTTAATAATTGCATAGACCAACTAGACTTAACCAACATCTACAGAATATTCCACCCAGCAACAACAGAATACACATTCTTCTCAGCAGCACATAGAACATTCTCCAAAATAGATCACATCTTAGGGCACAAAGAAAATCTGTACAAATTCAGAAGTATCAAAACCATTCCCTGTACTCTCTCAGACCATAATGGAATAAAATTAGAGCTCAACTCAAACAGCCACCACAGAAAATCGTACAATTCATGGAGACTAAACAACACACTGCTGAACCATCAATGGGTCATTGAATAAATTAAAATGGAAATTCAAATGTTTATGGACTTCAACCAAGTTGAAGACACAAATTACCAGCTATTTTGGGACACAGCAACGGAAGTACTCAGAGGAAAATTTATATCTCTGAGTACATACATCAACAAACTGGAGAAACAGCAACTCAATAATTTAAGGAAGCACCTTAATTTTCTGGAGAGAGAACAGCAACCCAAACTCCAAGTCAATAGACGGAAGCAAATAATTAAAATCAAATCAGAATTAAATCAATTAGAGACAAAAAAACCATCGAAAGAAGCAACAAAACCAAGAGTTGGTTCTTTGAAAAACTCAACAAGACAGACAGACCCCTGGCAAACCTGACCAAAAAACGAAGGCAGCACACTCAAATAAACAAGAAAAGCGATGAAACAGGTAACGTCACTACAGAAATAACTGAAATTCAGAAAATAATAAGGCACTATTTTGCAAACCTTTATGCCAACAAATTCAAGAACTTGGAAGAAATGGATGATTTCCTAGAAAAAATTCATATCCCCAAACTCAACCATAAAGATTTAAACCTTCTAAACAGTCCCATATCCAGTATTGAAATAGAAATGTCAATAAATGATCTCCCATCCAAGAAAATCCCTGGTCCAGACGGATTCACTGTAGAATTCTACAAGGCCATCAAAACAGTACTAGAATTCCTAGCCAGAGCAATTAGGCAAGAAGAAAATATAAAGGGGATCCAAATAGGAAAACATGAAGTTAAACTTTCTCTCTTCGCAGATGACATGATCCTATAACTAAAGAATCCCATCGACTCTACCCCCAAGCTACTAGAGCTGATCCAAAACTTTGGCAAAGTTGCAGGATATAAAATAAACCTTAAAAAATCAACGGCCTTTCTCTATGCTGATGACCCAAACACTGAGGCTAAAATCAGGAAAGCAACTCCTTTTGCAATAGCCCCCCAAAACATAAAATACCTAGGAATAACCTTAACCAAAGAAGTGAAAGACCTCTTTAATGAGAACTTTAAATGCTTGAAAAACGAAATTAAGTTAGAACTAAGGAAATGGAAAAACCTCCCATGTTCCTGGATTGGGAGGATTAATGTAATCAAAATGGCAATGTTGCCAATGGCTATCTACAAATTCAATGCAATACCCATTAATATCCCAACACCATTTTTTAATGAAATAGAGGAAGCAATCCAGAAATTCATATGGAACAATAAAAGACCTAGAATTGCAAAAACACTCCTAAGCAGAAAGAACAGTGCTGGAGGAATCACAATACCCAACTTCAAGCTGTATTATAAAGCTATAGTAATAAAAACTGTGTGGTATTGGCACCAGAACAGGCCTGAAGACCAATGGAACAGAATTGAAGACCCAGAAATGAACCCACAGAACACGCCTACTTAATCTTTGATAAAGGAGCTAAAACAATAGTATGGAAGAAAGAAAGCCTCTTTAACAAATGGTGCTGGCAAAACTGGTTCAACACATGCAACAAACTAAAACTAGATCATTATATATCACCCTGCACCAAAATCAATTCCAAATGGATTAAAGAGCTTGAAATCAAAACAGACATCCTGAAAACACTAAAGGAAGGAGTAGGAGAAACACTTGGGCTAATTGGCGCAGGACGGAACTTCCTTAACAAAGACCCAGAAAGGCTACAAATCAAAGAAAGGTTGGACAAATGGGACTATATCAAACTGCAGGGCTTCTGCACAGCAAAGGACATAGCTCCCAAGATAAACAGAAAGCCCACAGACTGGGAGAAGGTCTTACTGGACATTCAACAGACAAAGGCCTCATATCTAAAATATATGCAGAACTGAAAAAATTACCTTCTTCCAAAACAAAACCTCAAAGAACCAATAGACCCCTCATCAAGTGGGCTAAAGACTTATAAAGAGACTTCTCTGATGAGGAAATGATAATGGCCAAGAGACATATGAAAAAATGCTCTACATCACTAGCCATAAAAGAAATGCAAATCAAAACAACATTGAGATTCCATCTCACCCCAGTAAGAATGTCCTATATCAAGAAAACTAACAATAACAATTGTTGGAGGGGATGTGGCCACAAGGGAACCCTACTTCATTGTTGGTGGGAATGTAAACTGGTTCAGCCACTCTGGCAAGCAGTTTGGAGATTCCTCAGAAGGCTAAATATAGAACTCCCCTATGACCCAGCAGCCCCACTTTTGGGTATCTATCCAAAAGACCACAAACAAAATCAGAGTAAAGCCACCAGCACAACAATGTTCATCGCAGCGCAATTTGTCATAGCGAGAATCTGGAACCAACCCAGATGCCCCTCAGTAGACGAATGGATCATGAAAATGTGGTACATATACACAATGGAATTTTATGCCTCTATCAGAAAGAATAACATTGCCCCATTTGTAATGAAATGGAAGGACTTGGAAAAAGTTATACTAAGTGAAGGGAACCAGACTCAAAGAAACATGGACTCTATGCTCTCCCTTATAGGGAATAATTAATACAGGTTTAGGCAAGTCATAGCAGAGCATCACAAGGCCCAATAGCTATACCCTTATGAGTACATAAGATGATGCTAAGTGAAATGAACTCCATGTTATGGAAACAATTGTTATATCACAGCTGTAACTACTTTCAACGTCCCACGTGTATCTGTAGCTTCTATTATTGATGATGTTCTTGTATCACCTTCCTGTGGTTGTACCTACACTATCTCTGTAATAGTATATTGGAAACCGTGTATACTGGTATTGGAAGCAGGAAACTGAAAGGGAATACCAAATTTGAGAGACACAAGGTAAAAAAAAAAGACAAACAAATACAAAAGCAATACTTGCAAAACTGTTTGGTGAAAGTGAACTGAACATCTCCGGTGGGGGGTGGGGAAGGGAAAGGGGGAGGAGGGAGGGGGGTATGAGGGACAAGGTAACAAACAGTACAAGAAATGTATCCAATGCCTAATGTATGAAACTGTAACTTCTCTGTACATCAGTTTGATAATAAAAATTTGAAAAAAATAAAAAAATAAAGCTTAAAAAATGTTTGAGGAAAAAAATGGAGTCTTCCTTGTTTGGGTGGGCTTTCTACAGTCTCTGGTTGCTTTGCGATGGTCTGCAGTCTATTTTGCGCTTGGCTGGTTTGACTTGCTTTCAGTTCACTGGAGGTGGATCTGTTCTGACCCTCTTCCCCTGTTAGTGAAATCCTGGGTCTCTGTGGTTCCCACAGTAAGACTTGGGCATCCTCTGTGGATGGGGAACGTGAACAGTCTCGGGAACTGTGGCTCCTCTCCTCTGCTCTGGGGCGGCTGCCTTTAATGCCTGGCTTTGAATAGGCTGTGGAATCAGCAGGGTAGGGTGCCTCTGGCCTGATTTACCTGGCTGAGAGTTGCTTGCCTGGGGAGGCTCCTCCCTCCTGGGCGGGCCAGCCTCCTGGACAGAGCTGGGTTTGAAATTCAGCTCAATTTCGCGCTGGGAATTGGGCTTCCTCTGTGACGGGACCATTCATCTGTCTCAGGAACTATCTGTTCTCCCATCTGGCTGTTCTGTGCCACTGGTAGCTGCTTGCCATTTTTCCTTTTAATTTAGGAATTCTGGCAGGCAGGGTGGGGCATCTCTGGCTGAGCCGCAGCCCAGGATGAGACTCCTGCCTGGGCAGGAGGTGTTCTCCTGGGCAGAGCTGGCTCTCACTGGTTGGTCACTCTTGCCCTTTTCAAAGATGGCCGATTTGTCCTCGCTTTCCCCAGTCCTGCTTTAGTTGGAGTCTGGTCTGACCCTATGCCAGTGTCAAAGACGGCTCTTTGCTCTGGAGGTGGGGGAAGGTCTACCTCCCAGAAGCTGCTCTATGGATGCCAGTGAGAATGTCTTTCATGGGGTACTCATGCTTTCTCTGCGATTTTGGCCTGTCTGTGCTCAGCCTGCAATCCGTATCTGTCAGCCATCATCACTTGTGGCCTTTTCTGTTTATGTGGTACTGAGGAATCAAACCCCGGACTTCTTGCATGCTAGGCAAGCACTCTACCACTAAGCACATTCTCAGACCCTGGATATTTTATTTTATTTTATGAGTAGTTGTGTTCTATACAGTATTAATACAATTTATAATGTAAAATATAAATAAATAGTTCTTCTAAGAAAGTAATAGTGATAAATAGCATGAGGATCATTGTGAATGAAATAATTTTAGACTATTCATTGATAACATTTTTAGAATTTGTTGAAATCTTCATTTATATAAGTAGGTAGATATGGATGTCTATACATAACTAGATAGATAATATGGTCATATATAAAATATTTCACATATGTATTACAGAATGTGTTTTAGACACATGTCCACACATTATAGCCTTACCTTGATTTAGTGGGCTAAATGAACATCCCTGAGATTTATTTATCAGCACTATATACAAGTAAATGTTACCAAATTTTTTAACTAGCCCATGGTTAAAGCATTTTTCCTAACAAATGAAAAGGAGAGAATTATTCAACTTAATCATATTGGCTTGTTCTGTATAATTGTGTCAACATATATATGTGTATATATTTATAAAAATATTCTTGTCTTAGTGAGTGGATTTATTATATGCGTCAACTATATTCAAATGCTGAATATGATTTTTTAACTCTTTTAACTGACAAAGTCTCCATTAAATTTGTATTTGGCAACAATATATCAGATTTCCCATAGGTATCATAAATAGGTAGAGTATGTTTAAAAAATCAGAAGATCTAAAAATTAGGGTGTAAAGTAAAGAGTACCTGTGCACATTTTTAAAGATATGTCTGGAATGCACCAATACAATTTAACGGAGTTAAACAATATGATAACTTCCAGCAAATTAGATTAATCTTTCACGGAGGCAGAACATCTCTAAAGATCATACCTGAGTTTTGCACAAACATCCTAATACTATTGTTTTGGCCAGTTGTTTGATATCCAGGTTAGTATCACTTCTGTTATTTTAAATCTTTCATGGCCTCATCATGTAATTTATGTTAGGGCCAGTGTGTTTAATGAGTTGTGAAAGTACTTACAACATTCCTTCCATTATATACACATACAAGTGTATGTATGTATGTTTGTGTGTATATGTATATATGCTGCTAGTGATATGTACCAAAAAATATAAGCCATCAGAAAACATTTATTCCTGATACCAATGTGAAAGTTTTTGTTTCTCCTGAAATACTAATCAGAAATAGTATTATATTTTATGTTTTTGTGAGCAAACTGTGCATTTCACTTCCAAATGAGAATTTTTTAAAAAAATAGTATGTTCATGGGAATATTATAAATCAAGACAGATATTGCACACTACTGAACTTTATCTTAGCATTGATAATAAAGGAATCTCTATGGATTTCTTTACTTTATTAATTTGGGTTTGAGTGCACCAATCTTGTAGCTGAGAGTCTCTCTTTTCATTGTACTCCTTTTCCTTCTTTTGCAACTCATTGAGCCTCCTGTTTGTGGAGGCCATAAATTCCTCTATAGATAGTTGGTTAGTATCCTGACACTCATGTATGGATATCTGCATGCTTTCCATCTTTTCGATGATCATATTTACCTGTACTGCTTTTAGAGCATTTGAAGACTATCCTCTAGGTTTTTCATTGACTCCTCTATTACCTATTTATTTTGAGTGGGGGTTGAGATTCCATGGCTTGCCATTTACCTTGTGTTTCTTCTTCCCATTTTGGAAAGATTGCAACTCCTATAGAACACCAGAACACTTTTTTTAAGGCACATACCACGCCAGCACTGTGCACAGTACTATAAATCTTAGAAGTTCACTATCATAGGTAAATTCCCTCTCTTTCCTTTTTGGAGATACAAATTTAATGCTTCCTCAGAACAAAATGAAGGCAAAAACCAACCCTGAGCCCTGCAAATATGCTGATCTCAGTAGTTCAATACGTTAGGCTAGAAGGTTGGATTGTGAACAAATATTTCCTTTTTGTTTAGATCTATCTGGACTGAAAGGATTACAAAATGAACACGTTTCTGCTAAAGACTTAAAAAGAGACTTCTCTGATGAGGAAATGAGAATGGCCAAGAGACATATGAAAAAGTGCTCTACATCACTGGCCATAAAAGAAATGCAAATCTAAACAACATTGAGAGTTCATCACACTCCAGAAGGAATAGCCATTTATCAAGAAAACTAACAGATGCTGATGGGGATGTGGCCAGAAAGGAACCCTACTACACTATTGGTGGGAGACTAAACTTGTTCAGCCACTCTGGAAAGCAATGTAGAGGTTCCTCAAAAGGCTAAACATAGAGCTTCCCCTATGACCCAGCAATCTTGCTTTTGGGCATTTACCCAAAACATTATAAGAACACATGAAAGCTACCAGTGCAACTATGTTTATCACAGCGCAATTTACCTTGGCTAAAATATGGAACCAACCTAGATGTTCCTAAGTAGATGAAAAGATCATGTGATACATATACACAATGGAATTCTATGGATCTATTGGAAGGAATGCCCTAGGCCCATTCGTTAGGAAATGGAAAGACTTGGAAAAAATCATACTAAGTGAAGTGAGCCAGACTCAAAGAAACATTAACTCTATGGTTTCACTCATTGGAAAAAATTAGTAATTGCCAAAAGCAGTCCTAGCAGAGGAGCACAATAGTGCAATAGTTTTATATATATGATCACAGAAGTGAAATTAACTATAATATTTGGAATAAGTGGTTTATCTTTATGTTGTTTTTCCAATGCACTCTATGAAATTATACTTTTTTTCTTTCTTCTCCATGCTTTTAACTTTTTTGTCACTGTAACTGACTTTGGTATATTGGGTATTGTATGTATGTTTATCAGAACTAGGGAAGGAGAACACCAAAATGGAGAGACCAAGGGTAAAAGGGCAAACAACGCAACAGCAATACTTACAAGACAATACCCTGTAAACCAACCGTACATTTCAGGGGAGGAAACTGGGGAGGAAGAAAGGTGGGAGAAAAATGAAGGAGGTAAAAAGTTTGATAAGAAATTTACTCACTGCCTTACAGAATGTAGCTGTAACCCCTCTGTACATTACTTTGACAATAAAATAAATTTTTTAAATGAATCTGTTAATAGGTCGCTTCAATCTGTTTCCTCCTCTCTCACATGTCATCTTCTTTTTCTGTTTAAACTAAAAACACTTATGGAAAAATAAATCAAGTGTCTCATAAGGCTATTTCTGTAACAAAATCCACTCGTTCAGGAACTTTTTTATAATTCACATAATCATTTTTTAATTCTTAAGATTTGACATATTGACAGGTCAGGATGCATGATCAAACCAGCTGATGTATAGTTTATCATCTATTAAGTGGTGGTGATCTGCCATAAAAAGGAAGGATGTAAAAGTGTTTTCTTGTTGTTCTTGTGTCTATTTCAGCCTGTACTCAGCTGCAATGCAGGTCTAGAATAAAAAATATCTTGTGGGAAAGTTACATTTTCTCACAGAAAACTTTTAGCAATTATTTTTTTCTCAAGAAAGTCACATATACAAATGTGAAACCTTTGGAATTGATTTCCTAGGTTTGAGAGGTCAAATATTTCTCATATTTCTATACTTTCTGTATAAATTGACTTTATAAAGCAGATGTAATCTGCTTCTCTGGTTCAACTGTGACATGCAGATAATAAAGCCACTGCAGTGAGCTTTGATGGAACATTGGCCATTCAGACACTTCTATCGTTATTAAAGCTGTGCTCCTTTAAGTTAGGAAGACTGTTCTTGTCAGTTTAGTAGAGAGGAGGTTGTCCCTGAACATTTAAAATAAATAATAGAATGTGTGCTTGGTTTATTTTTCACATTTAACTACACACTATTATAAAAGTATATGAGCACATCTCAATGTCAAATGCATTTCTCCGGATCACTAATTCTGAAAGGTTCCATGAAAAATGATTTTAAAAAGACCTAGTGAGATCAAGTACTTCCAGAAAATATTTCTCAAAATATAATAGACAGATTAACAATATGCATTAATTAAGGCTCTGAGAAGCACTATTTTAAAGAAACCTGAACATCTTTTCCTAACCTAGAATTATCTGATGGTTTTATTAACATTAAAGTACACTTTATTTTTTCATAGAATGTATTTTGAATAAAGTTGGCTAATCCTAGTAATAATGTTACTAATTGACACATTCACAGTCCTTTTAAAAGTTTATTTGTCTCTCACAGTAGAAGGTTTTCTAAAGGGCTACAAGTTTTTATGCCTTGTCTATTATCATACCCTCCAAATCTTTAATAAAGTGAAGAGGACCGAATTCTAATTAAAGTAGCACCTCTGCTGAAACTTCAGCAAAGTATTAACCATTCTTAATAATTAGCACACACTGGAGTAAGAAGATTATCTGGTTTTGTGATTGCAGGGCATCCCATATTTTTGCTGTATTTTTTAAAAGATAGTATGGGAAATGAGTGGAGGTGTCTGCTACAAAATCTAATAAAGCATAAGATGAATTACTTGCAACTCTATTTCACTCACATATGTGAAACAACATATATAATGAAAACAGTAAATGCCTGTGAAAGTTGTTCTCCCTTAGAGAATGCATGCCCTTCTGTGCATCTCTGAGAACTCTCCTAAATACTGATCTCAGAGGCAGGACTGAAGTATGCATGCTCGTTGAACCCTTAGTATAATTCATTCGATTTTTTCTTGATTGTATACTTGGGAATTATTATGTTGACAGACAGATCAAAAATGATGTGGCTGCCATGCAACTTCAGCTATTAATTCAGTCAATGTGTTTGCTTCATACTGCATAAGTCAAGAGCATGATAGGCTAGAAAGAGCTTATCTTCCTTATTCTAATCCTGTAACTACCATTAACATTTCCATAAAATTGAAAGCATGCCCATTTGTTTCTATACAAAATTCTGTTCAGAAAGAGTCTATATATTATTAGGAAAAGAAGGAATGTCAACAGTTTTTCTGTGCTCCTATTCCATCAATAGAAAAAATGCGTCATCCATTCTATAAAAGAAAATCCTTTACCTCAGACTTCTTTGTATACATTGACAACTTCTAAAATGAATTAATCTGCATTATTGAACATTTGAACTATAATGTACACACAAAAAGCATAAATAATACATGTACAGTTTGATTAATATTTTACCAAAAGAAGATACTTGTAATTAACAAATAAATCAAGGAATAAATATATCCAGCACTCTAGAAATCTCTCTTAACCTCTGCTTCCAACTATTATGAATAAAACACTACCCACTATGCTCATTTCTAAAACTTTAATGTAAGGGACATACATGTAGTTATCTTTTTTTTTGCTTAGGGAATATATTGTCCCTTGTGTGAATTTACCATCATTTATGTCCATTTCTGCTGTGTGCCCTTGTATCATTATTGAATTTTCAAATTACACAGAGGTAAAGATATTTGTACATATTGTTTCCTATATGAATAACTTAATCATTTTGGTATGCTTCTGGAAGTGAAGTTACCCAGGACTGAGCATGTACTTAGGTCTGAGTATCCATCCAGGACTTGCTAAATTATGTAATGACAATCACCGCTGGTTTTCAGGCAAGTGTCATTTAAATTGTAGATGTTCCCAGTCTTTTCCTCCCCGCTCCCACTTTTACTGACAGTTTTCTCTGATAAATCAACATTGCCTTCATTTGCTTGGGAATCACTTTTTTTTTTTCTAAAACTGCTAGAGTTTTCTTTGGGGAGGTTAGTCTGACAGAACCTGTGCTAACCCACTCTAGGTATGTTCTTCAGGTACATACCTTCTGTCTGATAATTAGCTTTCATTACTGAAAAGCATCACTGAGTTAAGAAAAACAATACAATTACATTGTGAATCTACTGATAAAACACTTGCCTAATTCAAAAATGTTCACACTGGGTCAGCTTGCTTTGACTTTCTTAGTTTCACACATTTCTTTGTTTTTATATTCCAACAACATATTAGCTGGACAATTACTCTTGTGTCCTTTATTACAAAATATATTCAATTTTAATCTCAGGTTCAAATTTGCTTAGGTTACCCCCCGCCACTGTCACCATCTACTTTTCTTGTCTTTTTTATTGTCAATACCTATTTCTTGCTTTCTTCTAATTAACATTTGCAATTTTGTTACTAGGCAATTGAAATTCTACTCTGTATTTTCAAATACTGTTTTTTACAATTGAGAGGAATTCAGAATTAGGATGTATTAGTGTCTGTATTCATTCATGTTTCTTTTCACTCAACAGATATGAAGTGAAACTTGCTATGTGCCAGTCAACATATAGCTATGAACAAAAAAAAAAAAAAAGAAAGATATTGCCTCTATGGAGATCATGCACATTTTAATGAGGATAAGTTTCTCGCAGTGAAATCATTACATACAGTGAACCATATTTACCACTACCAGAATAGATAAATTGTCCTAGTGCTCCATTTAAGTTTATCTTATATAAAAGATTATACCTGTTTGTAACACTAGGGAGTCAACAATATCCTTTAAGACGCTTTTAGTATTTCCTACAGATGCTTTCTTTCTCTTTTTAAAAGAGTGCCTGAATATCTCTTACATTTGCTTTATTTTTGCAAGGATTTTCACATTACACAACATGTACTCTATTGTCAGCTTTCAACCCAATTCTGTTTTTCATATTAACAAAATCACCTGTGCAGTTCTCACATAATGCTGAGATGATGGAAATGTTGGCAGTTCATTTATTATTATTTTAATTCTTTGAAGGAAAGGATTTATAAAAGGTGTCAGCAACGCTAGAATGTTAATATTCAAATCTCACTTTTTCTAACTACGCTAATATGTATACATATTTGTGCAAGATTGGCTACATAGCTATGCTCAGAGAATATATTGAAAGTTTTCTCAAAGACAATAAAATCCAGTATACATACCTTAAGTCCATGATTTAAAATTAAAAATAAACAAACAAAAAACACCTTCAACAGGTTCCGGTTAATTTTTCAGCATTTCTCGCAGAAAAGGTAGAAGAAACTTTAAATGTCTGCATGTCTCTAAGTTTTCCTGTGCATGTAAGAGTGCTTCTATAAGGTCATCTGTGATGTATCTTAAGTCTGCACATGGAGGAACAAATAAGCAGTAATACATTATTCTTAAGGGGGAGGATTGCAAATCCTATGTTTGCTAAGCTTGTGCTTTAGCATTGAACTATCTCCTGTCTCATTTCTTGATATTACTTGTTTTTCATTTGTGGTGCTAGGCATTGATTCCAGACCTTTGTACTTGCTAGTGAAGCCCTCTACTACTGAGCTACATTTCCAGCTCCAAAAGGTGTGATTCTTGTACTGGAGGCATCCACAAAATTGAGAATGATTCACAAATAAACCATACATTAATTGTGATCATATAATTTTAAGTACATAAACAAAATTACGATCTGATGAATGAACAAGATAAAGGAAGACTAGAGTAGCAATCTTAATATTAGGTATGTTATTTGAATAATTGTGACCAATGAGGAAATATATTAATAAAGGAATGTTTGTTGACAGCAACAAATATCAATGTGCAAGCTACATTTTGGACAGAAGGAACATCAGCTTTGCTTGTTGAATATTTCAGCAGTTATATGTGTTGACAAGTTGGCTATTTTAGGTCAAAAATTTTACTTCATCCTGTCAATGAAAGGGAATGGCATAGCCTGCTTGATTTGAGGGGATAAGTGCCTCTAAAACTTTGCCACTTGTATTTACTCTCAGCACTAACTCCTATGCCCCAATTTTTTACATAGAACTTTATGTTATCTCATTCTAAAAATGTAGCCATTTGAGGTTAGTCTTCATGGTATATGTTTGCAATTCCAGTCATATAGGAAGAGAATGTCCTAGGACAGAGTTGGAGATAGCAGTATTGTGACCAAAGGTCAGCACTGGTCAGAAGCACAGCCCCTACAGAAAATATATGTCTCAAAGAAAAAAAGGAGGTTTGGAGGTTGGAAATATATATTTTTTTGCAAGTTTTAGAGTGCTTGCCTCACAAGAAATGGCTTTGATTTCCAGGCCTGTACCATCAAAAGCCATGATAATTACCAAAATAAGTAACAAAGAAAGCCATTTAAACTAATTAGGGAAATCAATTTCATTTTTGAGTGAAAGCCAGTTTGAAAAGGGCACACATCTTCTTCTTCTTCTTCTTCTTTTTTTTTTTTTTTTTGCCAGTCCTGGGGTTTGGAGTCAGGGTCTGAGCACTGTCCCTGGCTTCTTTTGGCTCAAGGCTAGTATTCTACTACTTAAGCCACAGCTCCACCTGGCCTTTTCTATATAAGTCGTGTTGAGGGCTTCATGTATGCGAAGCAAACACTCTTGCCACTAGGCCATACTCCCAGCCAGTAGGGCACACTTCTTATCTCAATTAAATTATATCCTAGGAAGGACAAACTGTGGGGATTGAAAATCAGTCATTCTCAGAGACTAGGGAAAGAGAGGTAAATTCTGGCCAAATAGAAAGATACCTGTCATTATTTATTTGTCAAAACATATTGAATTTACAATAGGAGTGAACCCTAAGGCAACTAGGTTCCTTGAGCAATCATCCTAAAGTTAGTGTCATCTGTGATAACAAATTCACTTCTTTGATAGTGCTGACAAGGGTGGTGGTCTATACATGTTTGTAGAAATTGGGTATATGAAAATTCCTTGTACCTTTTACTCTATTTTCTTATGAGATTAAAATTCCTTTAAAATATTTTGTCTATTTATACAAACACAATATAAAATAGCCCTGGATGTGACAGGGAATTCATATGGTAAACCTCTCTTAATATATTAGTTTAAAAATATATAGTTATCATAATGCTCCTAGAAATGAGAGCAGAATTAAATGGTTTCTCAGGAAGGACACTTCATTTGATAAAATTAATGAAGAAGCTTTATACAGATTAGTACAGATTAGGGACATTTTGTTTAGGGAATGAAAAATACAATTAGTTAGCAGGAGATAAGTAAGAAGGTCAGGGGAAGCCAAGAAAGCGTAGGCTCTGAGTTCAAGTCTTAATAAAAACCTCCTACCACCAAAAAAGGAAGAAAATAAAGAGAAGACAAAGGAAAAGTAAAAGGAAAGAAAATATTACAATTTTCATATCATCACAGAGTGTGGATTTCTATATTTCCAGCGTTGTTTGCTGGAATGAGGAGGGGATTCATGTAATAAAATTTTATTTATATTCTTTTCATGTATGAATAAGTGAAAATTGGGTATTGGTTTTGTTAGGGCATACTCTGTAGGGACGAGCATCTTTTATTTTAGCTCCTCTCCTGATTATGATTAATCCAATATTTAAACTTGGTAAGTTTATTTGCTCATTTGTAGAAAATGTTTTTTTAATATGTTCTTTTATATGTCAAAATAAACTCCTTGGTATTCATTTATGTATTAATATATCTGGAAAGGTAGATCAATATTTCACAGAACATTAGAAACCTTGCAGAACAGCACTAACAAATTCAAACTGAACATAGACACATGGAATAATGAGCCAAAGTCATGTATTTGAGGTCTTCAGCTGTAATTTTATTGAAATTACCATAAACATAAAAATAACTATCATAGATCACACCTCACACAATGGTAGATGTTATATGTTTTGATTTTGTGTGTGTGTGTGTGCACAAGTGTGTTTATTTTTGTGGGAGTGTGCACACATGTGTATGTTAATAACAGTGCTTGAACTAAGAGCTTTCGGCTCTGTCTCAGGCTTTTTCATTTTTGGCTGTTACTCTAACTTGTGAGCCATACCTCTAGTCCAGCTTTTCTACTAGTTAATTGAGTGTAAGGGTCTTCTGGACTTTTCCACTGGGGTTCTAAATTATGATCCTCATATTTCAATGTCCTGAGTAGGATTATGATCATGCACCACCAGTGCCTGCTTTTATTTCTATAACTTTTGAAACTTCTCAGGGATAATGGTGTGGTTATAAATTACATTTTCAAGATTATAAATGCTTCATGTGGTGATTACATTGATCTTAGATATTTTTTATATATTCAGATGAACAACAACCACTGACAGATATAAAATCATTTTTATCTAAGTAAGATACACTTTTTTTTTTCCTAAAACCGTGTGTCCTGTGTGTCACAGGTTGGCCTAATATTCTTGGGTCTCCTGCCTCCACCTCCAGTTTCCTGGGAATACAGACATAGGCCAAAACATTGAAGTCTAAGAATAATTTTTACTTACAAAATACATACAGCACAGAAACTTCAGTGTGAACCAATCAGGAAATAAAGACATTTCATTCTTCTCCATTTTTAACAGACATGTCTATAGATTGTCAAATATTTCACATTATGTCAAACTTTATTAACTGTCAGATTAGATACATTTTTCTACATAACATTTCTTACCTACATTGATGGGCTTTTCACGATTTAACACATTTGCCTTTCTTCACCTTGTTGGCTCATTTATCATTAAAACTTTATAAGTTTCTGACAACATTGCATTCAAAACTTATCTTAGAATTACTTAAATACTTAATATATATTCAGAACTAGAACAAATCATATTACTTTGCTTTAAGAAAAAATATGTACATACTATTTTCATTTATCAATAAGTGTTTGGAGCTATGATGTATTTAACTGTCCATTACAATCTCCATAAATTTGCTCTCTGACAGAAGCTATATGCCATGGACATAAGTCACTTTTTGTAAGACATCATTCAAAAACCGCTACAAAATTCCTACAGTCACTGAAACAGTAACAAGAGTATTTTAACTCAGATTCCAGAAAAACTTACAAAGGAAAGAACATTTGACTTTTTTCTGACTGTATCTCAGATCAAGTCATCCATTTCCAGTTTGAGTTCAATGAGATTTCACTCATATCCTATAACACGATTTTTCCCTTTTCAAATATGGTTGGTTTTTGGTTTGTTTTATGGTCCAAAAACCAAACTCAAGATAATATGCATGCTAAGAAAGGCTCTAAAGCTGAGCTAGAACCTCAGCCCTCACATTTCCAGTAGTGTATATTTTATTCTCTTGTCCATGATTGTAATTGTCCCTTCTCACTAGTAAACATTTTATAGAATTGGGTAAATATGATGCTTTGATAATGGTAGCGTGTCAATGTCTAAAAAGATGAAGAGTTCATCGTTTACATTGCTAACTTGGAAGCTGTTAGCATCATCTCCAAAGTTTGGCTCTCAATTCCTCCTCACATTCTAACTTTAAAATTAATAAACACCCACACTCACAAATATATGCAGGAAATAGCATGTACAAATGCACTGGGCCATCAAATCATCTCCCATTCTGCTTCTTAAATTCTGAGCCATCATAAAGTCATTATATACATCAAATATTAACAATTTGACATTGTCCAAGACCAGCCTTAAACACTATATATGTCTGATTTTTTCTTAAGTAAAATAAATTTTTAAACACTACCTTTGTTTGTGACTATCCTGAGCTTAAGGGGTTAGTATAGTCATTTAAATTCATGATGAATGGGCTTCATACACTAACTCCAGAATGATATCGGCAGGTTGTGGGCAGGACTTGCTCCTCCAAAGAAAATTATTCCCTCTGAAAAGGTCACTTAGTATAGGGGAAGGGAAAATATGCAGAAAAATGTCTCATTGCTTAAGTGTTCCTGTCATAAGAGTGAATTGAAGAGAAAGGCCAGAAGTGCAGAGAAATAGGGAGAGAGAGGGAGAAATTTTAAGCATATAGGTAGGCGTCAATATAGATATGTGGTAAAGAGTGCAATTGCCTATATTTTACTTTGCTATGAAGTTTTAGCTGTACCACAATCATGATGAAACTTATTTTCATCATTGTTAGTTTTAAATCTCCTTTTCTCCACAATAACTAGAGCATTTCATGTGTTTTCTTTCACTGGGTTTTACCTTTCCTTTCATTCCATAGGAAGTCAAGTAATGTGACCTTTTATTTCTTTTTTTTACTAAAACAATATTTTGAGATTCATTAAAGCTATTCTGTGTCAGAAATTGTTCTTTCTCTCCTGAGAATTATCATTCTGCTATACAGCTATGATAATATTTGACTTTACCATTGTCATGTGATAAACACAGGATTATATCATATTTTTGTTGAAATGATTAGGGCTGATATGAACACTTGAGAACAAAAATGGATATGTTGACAGACATGTTTCATATCATTTTTGAAAAGACTAAGGAATGGTTCAGTTTTTTTTAAATTGGGTAACTTTGTGCCAAAATAGTTATTGTTCCAGTTCTGTGAAATTCACTGTAGTCATTTAAAAATATTTTCTTGGAAGTTCCATGTTTCTTTTCTTTTCTTTTTTTGAGGAAATGCCATAGTAATTAAAGTGTAGAAGGGTTTCTTCCCCTAGACTTCTCATCAGAATTTGCTATTTGTTTTCTTAATGATGCCATTGTGACTGAGGCCAAATAGAATTTCAGTGGAATTTTGATTTATACTTCTCTTAAATCTGAAAATTTGAAAATATTGTAATGTATTTGGTAGGTATTTGTTTTACTTGGAAGCGTTTGTAGAGTTCACATGCTTATTTATTGTGGGGGAATCTATGTCCATTCACAAGAGCCAGACAAGGAATCAATGTAGGTTCTCATCAATGAATGAATGAAGAAGAAAATGTTGGACACAAGATAAATTCCTTCATTCATAAAGAAGAATGATAGTATGTAAATTTGGGAGAAATATAGGTGGAGCTAGTGGTTATAATGCAACTGAAGTAATTCAGTCTCACTGGGTACGTGCTCTGTATGTCCTCTCATGTGGAATCTAGAAGGAAGAAAAGATGTGAAAGTAAATGGAGTCAGTGAGCAATATGGGATGAGGAGATTGATAAGACACAATAATGAAGTTATTATGATCAAAATATCTTATATATATTGGGGCTGGGGATATAGCCTAGTGGCAAGAGTGCCTGCCTCAGATACACGAGACCCTAGGCCAGAAGCAGCGCTGTGGCTCAAGTGGCAGAGTGCTAGCCTTGAGCGGGAAGAAGCCAGGGACAGTGCTCAGGCCCTGAGTCCAAGGTCCAGGACTGGCCAAAAATATATATATATATGTATCTTATATGTATGGAAAGGAAATATTGAAGCATTTTTCTTTGTACACATAATATACGCCAAAAATATAATTCCAAATCATTTTAGATTTCAAAGACACATATACCTCCCTAATGCATAATCCAGAAAACATTGGTAAGAAAAAATTTCCATAATCTTTTATATTCAAGTATAGCTACTTATTGGCTAGGTTTGGTGGTGTATACCTACAATCATATATACTAAAGAGGTATGTCTCCACTTATTGGTTTGAGGATAGCCCTGACAACCTCTCCAGATCCTATTTGAAGAATAAAGTTTTTAAAAAAGAAGGACAGTGGGACCTCAAATTTAGGGTCAAATGGGAAAATTCTGGCTTCGCAAGTGTGAGGCTCTAAATTCATTCCAAAGTGCTAAAAGAGTGAGAAACAAGTCAAGAAGAAATGAAGAGCCAGAGACAGATAGAGTCTGGATTTGTCTATGTCTAACTTTCTATGTCTAGTAGATTTGACCAAATCCCATGCTGTCTTCAAATAAGATAATCTGATAGTTAATTTTTATTTCTAATTTTAGCAGGAGCAAAAGTGACCATGCTATCAATTGCTACTTCTGTACAAATATTGAAATAGAAAATTCATGTTGAGGGAACAATGGAAAGAAAAGACAATTATTTTTGTAGAGGTAGAAAGCATATCTACAATTTCAGTGAATAATTAGGTCCATAAATCTGGTATTTGTATTCTAACAAACATAAAAATTATTTTCAGAGTCTGATGAAGTTTTACAGAAGAATCTGTCAGTCGAGGTTAAGATGACATGACAAACAGCCACAGGAGTCAGAAGTATTGCCAGGTTACTGCTCACATGAAGACTGTGGCAGAAAGATCTTTTATGATTTCTAGAATAGGCATTTTCCAGAATAATTTATATCATTTCCTGTCAACACCTACTTCCACTGTGGTTTGTGAGAGGAGTGCTAGAAAATTGTCTTCCAAAGTATCTGGGCCCATGTTAAAGCAAGTCACATTATCTCCCTTTAACCAAGGTAGAGTTCTGTAGGTTCCCTTGTACCCATAAAGTGTAGCATTGACTATCTGACTGACAAATGTTAATACCTAATACAAAAGTTTTTATGCATTTAAAATGGACATAACCTTGGTTAAGTCACGCACAATTGTTTCATGAATTGGCTCTGTCATGAACCGGATTTAACAAAAAGCATTCTTAGACCTTTACAATGATTTCCAGAATGACAAACCAGTTCTGTAATTTAAGACAAATGATGATAGTTAATTTAATCTTCATGAGACTGTCACATAAGTATGACTAGCTATTGAGCGATGTAATTTTTCTTACTTCATAGGATTATCTTTGTATGATATCCTTGACCGTATGTCTAACAAACATGGATGATTTACTACATTATCATCTAGCAAAGTTCTTTAGTCCTAAAATTTACGAGCAAAAATTTTTGTATAAAAAGTGTAGTTTTTAATGCCTCATGTTATACATATTTTGTAGAAACAATGCGGTATATTTCTGAATAAAAATCTGTGTTTATATGTCTTTGCATGTAACTGTATCTGCATTTCTATCTGTCCCTTTACCACTTGTTTCTATCTTTGTCAACCTTGCTCTGTGTCATTCTCTTTCTTTTTCTCTTCCATCCTTTCTGTATCAGTAGGACAAATACAAATGAGGTCATTTTCAACTTGACTTTCTAAATTTACTATACTTGTTTATTTGTTTTTTTTTATATTTTTTACACATTTTGAGAGGTCTGGAGATTGAGTGTTGGGTGTTGGAAACGGATACAAAGGCGTTCTAGCTCTGAAAAAAAATGCCTCAGTTCTAAAATACTTTTTAAAATAGCAATATTGGAAGAATAAGAGTTAAAATAGACTATGGATAACCTAAATGTGTCTCAATGACCTTATTAGTAATATGGAGATAAATAATAGTAGTCAAGTCATTACATTTTGTCAGAATTAAAAGGCTCAATATATACAAAGCATCATTATTCCAAACCTATCTGACGCTTGCAAAGTTCATGCCTACTTACTAATTATTTATTTTTAATTTAGTTTCATTGTCAGATGATGTACAGAGGGGTTACAGTTACATACATAAGACAATGAGAACCTACTCATATTTGTTAATGCCTCCCTCATTTTTGGCCCATCTTCCCTTCCACCTAGCTCCTCCCCCTCACGTGTACAGTTAATTTCCAACATATTGTCTTTGAGTATTGTATTTTGGAATGGGAAATAAGTGAGAAACAATAATGCAATAGTCAGAATTTTAATATTTGCTTTTATCTGCTCCAGCCAGTCAAAGGGTTTTACAGGGGAATATTAAAATACTTAATGAAATACATTAGAAGATGGTCTGTACTTATTTTACATGTCAAACATCTACAAAATATTTAACAAGTGTATGTGTATTTTGACCTTATGAAAAATGCTTAAATTACCTGTATCCTTTCCAACTTCTTTAATTTTGCAGCTATGATAGTGTTCTGCAGGCATACAAAATGCCAGAATGAGAGAATCATAACGGCTTTCTTCCATACTTCAAAGGAAATCCTTGGAGGTGAGCAGACGTGTTACAGGGCTCGAAACCCTACATCCAGCCCTATGGGACTGTGACAGGAGAAGCCGTGTGGGTGAAACCCAAGTTCAGTGAAGACCTAGGAGACCAGAGACCTAGGTTCTGGAAACTTCTACTGTGGAAAGCCGCGGGTACCTAGTAGAATCCAACTAGAAAGGCCATGTAGACTATAAATGGCAGGAACAGAGGGCCAGGCCTGCTAAGATTGTTGGCCCCAGTTAAGCTATTTTATCCCCAAGATTCTAGATACAAAGTCGAAATGACATTTTAGAGTTTGTCTTACGAGGTATCTGACTTGTTTTGGTTCCAGATGCCTTAGCTATACCCCATGTGGATTTTTACATTGAGTCACATTACATATTGAGGGTATGGGAACTATAGTTAATATATAATGGGATTAAAATGGGACTCCAGGGAACTATTGTATGTGTGTGTGGTGGTGGTGGGGGGGAATTCCATGAACGGAAGTCAGGGCCTTCTGCTTTCATCAAAAGTGCTATATTATGTGAGACAAAAGTACTTCTCTTTTGCATTATTTACTTTCATGTAGGATTTCATGGCCTTGGACTAGCCAGTGAGGACCATGATCCCTTTATTACAGCTTGTGTTTAGCTGGGATCACAGACATGAATCACTATACCTGGCTTATTTCTTTTGATGAAGGTGTATAGTAACTGTATTACCAACCTTTTACACATAACTGCCTTCAGACTATGGATCTCCCCACTTCTATCTCCCAAGTAGCTGGGATTAGAGAAATGGTGTATTCTGCCTAACTTTAAAATAAATTTTCATGGGGGTTTATAGCTAAGCATTTTACTTTATATTTCAGAAGCAATTTTAAAATTGAACTTCTGAACAATGTTTAAAATCTTAAACATATACAGACTTCTGTTGATGGAACAAATATATTTTGCATATAAAATGGGAGCTAGATGTACAGCATTATTGATTAAGGAAATGTTCTTGAGTGTCACATTGACCAGTATGGACTTGTAATGATGAATTCCAGTTGTAAACTTGTTTTGCAAGTTGCATACAGCTTGTAAGGAATAAGCATAAATGTTTCTAATAAGGTCAGTTTCACAGAAAACTAAGTGGAGAAGGAAACATGTTAAATGCCATTGCAACGGTCAGGGGTCTAAATAGAATAAAAGGAATAAAATGAATGAAATCCAAACACATAGTTCTTCTCTCTCTGCACTTCATAACTGACTTGCATAGTTTATGGTTCCAAGAGAACCATTTTATCATAGCTTATTTAGTTTATTTCCATCAAGCAGTTATTTTCACACTAATATAAAAACCCTAACACAGTCTTCATGTCATCTCCAGTTTATCTTGAGGATTCTGCTCTGAGACTTTCTACTGTTTGGACACCCTGGCACTGCTCACTTTCTGAAAAGCCAGTCATGGCAGGAAAGAGAATGCAAGCATGAGTCACCCTGGGAAATTCTCTGTTCATTCAGCAGATACAGTTCTAGGAACTACCCAAAGGGAGGGAACTACATTCGGAAAATGGGCTCACTAGGAAGAAAAATAAAGATAGGTAATTGTAAAGAATATGTCAATAGTATTAGTTTCTATACCTATGAAATTGTTATTCCCTGTGACCAAGGTAATGAACACCATTGAAATGTCCTATTAGTATTTTATTTCTTAATCTGTGAAAGGATTAAAAGTTTATTACATATAATAATTCTGCATTAAATTGTTGAGTAAATAAGCAAGTAAGCTTTGAGAAGGTACTCTCTTAGTGCATGGTAACATTAAGTTTAGAAACAAATCCTCAATATATAGTTGTGGAGAGAAAAGAATTCTCTACTGATAGAGCTAAACTGTAACAAATTTTGTTTAATGTAGAACCCTCTTTCTCCAAGTCTAAGAACAACAAACAACATTATGATAAGCTATTGCCCAGGCAGCCAGAACAAAACTGATTTACAAAAGAATGAGGAGTCATCCCCCAGCAGGAAGTCAGTGAATCTCTGTTCTTGTCCCATACAACTGGCTACTTATAAAACATTAAAATCAAATCACTTCGGGCAAGTGCTTTGTAATGGATTAACTTGTCCGTGATATAATCAAGCTTTAGAATAATATTACAAATGCCAAACAAGAGTTTCAAACAGCAACATTAAGACCCTTTGCCAGCTGAATCCATTACTGTAGAAAGAAATCCTTCAGGCAATGTTGGGTCACTGATTATAGCAATTTATTTCTCATTAGCTTATAACTACCTGACCTCTTCATCTGTTCTTGTTCTATGAAACTGCACTTCAGAATTTATACATATGGCTCATAAGGAATCATTTTTTTTCACTTAAAAAATGTGAGCATAATTTAATCTAATGATTACTCCAAAATTGAAACAAGAATGCTGACTAATAGGTAAATAGGATTGAAAATTTATATGAAAAAAATACTATTCCATACAACAAAGAAAAATTATAGCAGGTTCACATTTATTGTACTATGCATAATATATTGAGAAATACACATTGGTAGAGAAAATCATAATAGTGCATCCCCCTTTTTATTTTAAGTTTTATTTTCTTATTTTTATTTTTTTGTTTTGTTCGTGTATTGGGGCTTGAACTTAGGGCCTTGAGCACTGTCCCTTAGCTTCTGTGCTCATGTCTAGCATGCTACCTACTTGAACCATGGTTCCAGTGTTGGCCTTTTGATAGTTCATTGGAGATGAGTCTCACAGACTTTATTACTCAAGCTAGCTTTAAAGTGCCATCCTCAGACCTCACCCTCTTGAGTAGCTAGGATTAGAGGCATGATTTACAGCCACCCAGTTAATAAAAGGCTTTCTTATCTCTCAAAATGTTGCTAAGCCTCTGTTCCCATCAATTCAAGCCTTCATAATAATGTTTCTTATGAAAACAAACCAGAAATATATTACATAATATATTGTTATATGATATAAAATTATAATATATAATATTCTATATAGTGTAATATATGATATATAATATAATAATATATAACATTTCTCATTGAAAATATTTCTTGTTTCTTTTCACAAGAAATATCACATAATTGTGTATTCGCGACTTGTAAACTTAAAGGCACCAGGTATTAAAGCCATTGGAGTTATTTTTTTAAATCTTTTTTTTTATTTTAAGTTTTTATTATCAAACTGATGTACAGAGAGGTTACAGTTTCATACGTTAGGCATTGGATACATTTCTTGTACTGTTTGTTACTTTGTCCCTTATACCCCCCTCCCCCCTCCCCTTTCCCCCCCCTGAGGTGTTCAGTTCACTTACACCAAACAGTTTTGCAAGTATTGCTTTTCTGGTTGTTTCTCTTATTTTACCCTTTGTCTCTCAGTTTTGGTATTCCCTTTGAATTTCCTAATTCTAATACCAGTACACACTGTTTCCCATACACTCAGATAAGATTACAGAGATAGTGTAGATACAATCACAAGAAGGTGATACACGAACATCATCAATAGTAGAAACTACAGATACACATGGGATGTTGAAAGTAGTTACAACTGTGATATAACAATCATTTCCATAAAATGGAGTTCATTTCACTTAGCATCATCTTATGGGATCATAAGGGTATAGCTATTGGGCTCTTGTGATCCTCTGCTGTGCCTTGCCTAAACCTGTTAAAGCCATTGGAGTTTAATGGAGGAAAATTAAGAATAAAAACACCAATAATATTAAAATAATGAAATGTGCTAGAGATTGTGACAAAAATTATCATCTTGCCTCTTGAAGAAAGAATTTTGCCATTTTTTCTATATGGAATGTCATATATCATGCCTCATTTTGGGTGTCCTACCTAATTCAACCCTTGGCTATACCCTTCATGACATTAAAACGTTTTCTGTATTGTGTACCCTTACCTGCTTCTAGCACCTGTAAATCTATGTACCTATTTTCTTTTTAAAATTCATTTCCTATTGTCAGAGTGATGTACCAAGGGGTTACACTTTCATATGTAAGGCAGTGTATACATTTCCTATCAAACTTGTTCCCTCCTCCCTCATTTTTCCCCTTCTCCCCCTCTCCATTCCCCCACCATAAGTTTTACCACTGGTTTACACCATATAGTTTTATAATTTTTGCTGTTGCATTGGTTTGCCTTTTTATTCTTTGTCTCTCCATTTTGGTATTCCCTTTCCCTTCCCTAGTTCTAGTACATATATATATACAAGATCCAGGGTACCAAAAGCAGTTACAGTGATATTAGGTGTAAAACCACAAGAAAAAGAGACAATAGAAAAAGGTCATTATTTCACATGGTATTTTGAAAATAACAGCAACAATGATCAACTATTTGTTTCTATAACTTGGAATTCATTTTGCTTAGCATCATCTTATGTGTTCATATGGGCATAACTATTGAGCTATTGTGATCTTCTGCTAGGATTTGATGTTTTTATGTATATGAAATATATAAAAGTTTGTCTTTTATTATATGTCATTTTGCTTACCCAAAAGAATAAAAGGTAGAAAAACCTGACATCAGACTCACCAGTAGGAAATAAGGTCTCCTGGTCTACAATTGATGCTAAATCCTCATATAGTATCATAGAGAACTTCACTGGGTCTTTGAGTCACAAAGGAGTTCCAGTAAAGAATCACTGGTCTTGAGAACAGGATAATTGAGATCATTTATTTTATAGATACAGTAAGTAAACAAAGCAGATTTTCAAAGTGACAATAGAACTAACATTATAGGGAAAGAAAATATACATGCTATCCCAAAATGAATAGAACAAAAGTAACCCTAAATTACATGTTGCCAAATTTACTTAAATTTATGGTGAGGTAGATATCTTCATACTGTAAAATGAAAAGGAAAGGTGAAAATAAAATAAAGCATTTGTAAAAGATATGAGTAATTAAAATGGAGGGGAAGTCATGTGTACTAAGAAAAAGGAATTTATGATAAATAATAATTCCACTAAAAGAAAACAAAGAATATGTGTGTGTGTGTGTGTGTGTGTGTGTGTGTGTGTGTGTGTGTGTACTGGCCTCATTGAGTAATCATCAATAACCTAAAAATCAGATTATACCTTAAATTATTAGATTATATGGAAGGAATGAATAAGCAAGAAAGAAACATTGTTTTAAAGCTCAATGGATAAAAATAGCTATAGAAAAGGGGGAAAAACTTATGATTCATATAGTCTTCAAATTTAGAAAAGAGTTACCATAGCATCCTATATAGTGTTTCAGTATTCCAGAACTATAGTTATAATTTATCACCCACGTGATGACTTTAAACAATGATTAATTTATTCATCAACATTTCCATAGCACAAAACTCTGAAATTGACATTTTGGCATCAGCACTCTTATCTACATACTCCAAAACCCTCTTGCTGAATTTTAGTCTCTAGTGGCTTCCAGCATCTCCTAGCTTTAGCAATGTCATTTCAATATGTATTTCATAGTCACTCAGTCTTCTCCATGCTTATGTCTGTTTGTCTTATTTCTTCTCATGAGGACAAGTGTGATCCTTTAGAAGAGGCAATCCGTCTAACATGCCTTTAGCTTTACTTCGTTTCATCAGGAAAGATGCTCTATTTGAATAAAGCCACGCTATGAAATTTCAAGTATGAATATTAAGGGGACAGCATTTTACTCATTAAATTTAAAATACAGTGTACTTCAACTTTATGAGTAATCAGAATTTGTGAAAGACCAAAATAAGTCCTAGAAAGAAAAGACATAAATGAGAATGGATGTGGTCATAAAACACTAATGATATGAAATCAAACTAGAAAATGTAAAAAGAGAAAACCAAAAAATATTGAAAAATTTCACACCATCATGGGAACTATGTTATAGTTGGACTAGGAGATATTTATAACATTGCCAACCATGAATAATCTAAATATAGATTACTCAGTTAGCATTATAGAAAAAACTCAAAAGTAAAATGTAAGGTACATTTTCAAAATTAAATAATAAAAAGCAAGTAAATAGCAATCATATGTTCAGGTAGAAAAACAAAAAAAAAAACCCATATGCAACTATCTCAAATAGATATTTTACTTCATGTATAATGAAGTGTAGATTCATAAGTGTAGATCTATGATTTTAAAGTAGCTAGTGAAAGAGAAAGTATATTGGAACTTTCCATACTGCAAAATATTCTTGTCATACAAATACTCATAGAGAGACTTCTCTGATGAGGAAATGAGAATGGCCAAGAGACATATGAAAAAGTGCTCTACATCACTGGCCATAAAGGAAATGCAAATCAAAACAACATTGAGATTCCATCTCACCCCAGTAAGAATGTCATATATCAAGAAAACTAACAATAAAAGTTGTTGGAGGGGATGTGGCCAAAAGGGAACCCTACTTCATTGTTGGTGGGAATGTAAATTAGTTCAGCCACTCTGGCAAGCAGTATGGAGATTCCTCAGAAGGCTAAATGTAGAACTCCCCTATGACCCAGCAACCCCACTTTTGGGTATTTATCCAAAAAACTACAAACAAAATCAAAGTAAAGCCACCAGCACAACAATGTTCATTGCAGCACAATTTGTCATAGCGAGAATCTGGAACCAACCCAGATGCCCCTCCGTGGACGAATGGATCATGAAAATGTGGTACATATACACAATGGAATTTTATGCCTCTATCAGAAAGAATGACATTGCCCCATTTGTAAGAAAATGGAAGGACTTGGAAAAAATTATACTAAGTGAAGTGAGCCAGACCCAAAGAAACATGGACTCTATGGTCTCCCTTATAGGGAATAATTAGCACAGGTTTAGGCAAGTCACAACAGAGGATCACAAGAGCCCAATAGCTATACCCTTATGATCCCATAAGATGATGCTAAGTGAAATGAACTCCATTTTATGAAAATGATTGTTATATCAGAGTTGTAACTACTTTCAACATCCCATGTGTATCTGTAGTTTCTACTATTGATGATGTTCGTGTATCACCTTCTTGTGATTGTATCTATACTATCTCTGTAATCTTATCTGAGTGTATGGGAAACAGTGTGTACTGGTATTAGAATTAGGAAATTCAAAGGGAATACCAAAACTGAGAGACAAAGGGTAAAATAAGAGAAACAACCAGAAAAGCAATACTTGCAAAACTGTTTGGTGTAAGTGAACTGAACACCTTGGGGGGGACAGGGGGAGGGGGGAGGGGGGTATGAGGGACAAGGTAACAAACAGTACAAGAAATGTATCCAATGCCTAACGTGTGAAACTGTAACCTCTCTGTACATCAGTTTTATAATAAAAACTTAAAAAAAATAAATATTCATAGAATTTTTCCTTTATTTTAAAGAAACTAAATTTCCACTAGTGAAAAATATGAGAAAAGGACCACAACCTATGAATATAAAATTTGTTTGTCTGTGAGAAAGTAGTAAAGTTACTAAAATCAGGTAACTATGGCCTATGATTGCCATGGAAGCTATTCCTTTGGCAGCCCCAGTTTTGCCAGACACATGGGTGAAATACTTTCCAAAGAACTGCTACAGCCGTAGTGAAAGCTTTCAAAGAAAGAGTCTGGCTACACTTAAGAGTCTTCACAGCTAAGGTTCAATAAACTAAGTCCACATTTCCAAATCAAACAAAAATCAAACAAAATAGAATTCAGTACTGTCAACTTTCAGTCTATATGCCTAAGAACCCTCAGCCAGAATTACCCAGCCAATTGTACCTGAGTTCCTGACTACAACTTTTGTCTCCCAGGTGAGACAAAACACTAAATAATTGCAATTCATATAAATACTAAAATAATTGCAATACTTATAGTTCAACCCACAATATAAATGTTCTTATTTACTGAGATACATTACGTAATTATATAAATAGCAATGGTAAATTGTCAGTAGAAAATTCCACCTACTTGCTGGATCTTCTTGAATGAAAAGAAAGAGATAAGCCTCTGGGGAAACGCAGGAATGACATTGTCAACGCTATTCCAAGCAAAGGTCTTGGACAGGGGTAGAAAGAAAAGGGCATCATTCTTTGGTTACTATGATCCTCCTAATATGTGGCAGAAATCTACTAATTACAATTGGAGAAGTATCTGATAGCCAACTTGGGATTTAAAAAATAATAACTCAAGGCATATTTCCACAAGGATGAGACAAATGTACTGTGAGGTTTCTCTACCTGAAGGCCCATCATTTGAGTCAATTCTAACATTGACACAGGACCAGAAGATCCAGTTCTCTGTCTCTGTCTCTGTCTCTGTCTCTGTCTCTCTCTCTGTCTGTCTCTCTCTCTAAGAAACTTTTTATGTTTATACAATAATTGGTTTCCCTGGGGTATCACTGAAAATGAAGAAAAATGTTATTTGTGCATATGGGTATGTATGTACCCAGTTTCATTTTTAGCATTTAAGAATTTATTTTTCACTTGGCAGAATAATAAAGGTAAACATACCATAAATACATTATTCATACCATCTGTATTCTACACTAATTTCTTCTCCAAATTAATGCAAGAAACTGATGATACTTACTTTGAAAACATTCTTTGTAGACACTAGATTTTAAACTGTTTCTATTTACAATTCATACACTATACATACATGCATATATAAATAAATGTATGCATATTTCTGTTCAAGTAAATATGTTTGTCACTATATCATGAACTTCCGTTGTTCCTTTGTTCTCTTATAAATGAAATGTGGTTTGATAGATGAAATTTAAAATATGCCTCATATATCATATATAAATATCACCAAAGTAGCCAAAAGATTCACAAGAATTAAACAACTCCGGGTTCCAGAATGTGAACAAATGCTGACGTGTGCTGTGCAGGGTGCTTGCAGAAACTTTGTTACTACCATTTGTATTTTAGGGGCCCCCTGGGCTTTCCTTTTGTTGGTCATGGAATTTTGTTGACACATTAGATGTCAGCCCCTAAAAAAATTTATGAAGTGGAACCGAAGGATATTTCCGTCTTAAAGTTTTATGTACCCAAGTTTTCTTCACCTGATGTGGCCAATGGGATTATCATTTGATCACACAATGGGATTTGTGCCAGAACACATTTGAAAAGGAAAAGGAAGAAAGGGTAAGGACAATAAACTTTGAAACAGACAGCAAATCTTCATGTTTTAAAAGTTAGTCACGTCTTTGGTATAGAGGTCTAAGGCAAATGCCTATCCTTTTATTAATTTTAGCACTTAATATATGTGCTTTGATCCTTTTAATCTTTAATTCATTGTTTACATACTTGAATACATTGATTTTTGAATGTATCTCTGGCTGTGATAGAGCCTTGCATTTACCGTTATGACTGAAATGTACTTGTACAAACATAGAGGGGAGGACCTTCTTCTCAGCAGGTTATCACAGGCTCTGTCCACTCAAAACTGACTCTTTCCACCTTGAAACTTGTTATGCACATATTAGTAACAACAAGCGCCAAATTCATCAGGCTATATTTCATTAAGTGACAAGCAGTGACTCACTTGACTGTTCACTCTTGATCAATCTGTTCCTTTTATAGCTGATTATGTTCTTAAATCCTTGTGTAGAGACTAGAAAAAAATGACTGTCACAACACACACACACACACACACACACACACACTCCATATAATAGTATAGGATTATGGATAGGGAACAAGAAGTCCTGTTTGGAATTTCTAAGAAAAATTCTGTGATGTAAATTAAGTATTTTATTCACTACATGTTATAAAATACTCCTGGGAAGATACATTCCACTGAAGATGTATTTCATACAGATTCTGTGAAACAATGCCTCAGCACTGAGAAATGTTCAGAGATTTGCTGCTTATCCACCTACATTGTTTAAAATATAAATAAATAAAAATGGAAAAGGAATACAGTATTTTAGAAAGATTTTTTTAAATTCAAGAATACTGACAGTTCGAGCTGGGAACATAAATATGGCCTGGTGGCAAGAGTCCTTGCCTCCTATACATAAAGCCCTGGGTTTGATTCCCCAGCACCACATATATAGAAAATAGTCAGAAGTGGTGCTGTAGTTCAAGTGGCAGAGTGCTAGCCTTGAGCAAAAAGAAGCCAGGGACAGTGCTCAGGCCCTGAGTCCAAGGCCCAGGACGGGCAAAAAAAAAGAAAAAAAAAAGAAAAAAAGGAATACTGACAGTTATAACACAAACTATGGTTTTAATATTCTCTAATACAAATGTTTTCTATAAAAGTACATATATATATAGTCTCTTTATGTATATAATGTGTACGTGCATATACATATAAATATACGTGTATGGCTTTGTGTATACACATGTTGCCATAAAAATCTAGAAATAAGTTCTTATTCCTTATTTTTCTACAGAAAATGGGTGATTTGGAACAGAATATGTTGTATATGATATATAGATTTTCTGAGAAAATAACATAGAATAAAGTTAAAAGAGAGAAAATCAAAGAAAATGATTGAAAAACTGGAAATAATTTTAAGGGATAGCTGTAGGACAACCAAATGTATAATCAGTGTTAATGTATTGACGCTGGAGAAAATTTTACCTGTGAAATGAAGGAGGAATTTTTCTTAAATGACAAAGGAACAGCTGATAATGTATGCACGGTTCTTACACTGAACAGCATGGGTTCCCAAATCACATTCACACAGAGACACAGTGGGACAAGTAAAGATGGACTGATTCTTTCCTTATGATAACAAGAAAAGTCAAACATAGAGATGATAGAGAATAATTACTATAATGTATCAATTTTGCAAATGAAGCTCATATTTTATGTGTTTCTCATTTTCTTATATTCCGTCATTATCTGAATAGCCCTTCTATTTTAATATTGTCTAGCATATCTACTGCAATCTACATATTAATGAATAGAAAAGCCACAAAGATGAAAATGCCATATATATGCATTTGTACATATAGGCGTAGAAACACACACATTTTCAAAGGATTACAAACTAAGATACAGTAAGGCCACTGGAACAACCATATTAGCTGTGACACTATTCACCTTATTTACCTAGCCAAGGTATGGAATCAGCCCAGTTGACACTTAAGGGTGAATGAATCAAGAAAATAGTGTATTTATACACAGTGAGAATCTGTACATGGTGGGAATCTTACTTGTGCATTAGAAAGAATAATATTCCATTTACAAGGAAATAAAAGGACCTGAATGGGAAATCAAGTAAAGTGAGTCAGATCCAGAAAGACAAAGATTCTCATGTTTTCTCTCATATGTGGTACCTAGAATTAATTTATAAATATGTAAGACAACACTTTTGGGATTACAAGTGCAATAACCTAAATATAGTACATTTATTAGATAACTAAAATAGTATAATTTCTTACAAAGCTGACTCACAATCCAACAAAACAAACCCCAGAAATCATGCATTCAAAATATCAGGGTGAGATCAAGGGTGGTTGTACAAGAATAAAGAGAGGAAGAGGTAGAATGCAGCCATAAAATTCAATGAATATCATGCAAATATTATAAATATTAAGGAATGTTAAAAATATTGAGGGACAGAGTGGAGTTGGGAGGGAGAGTAGGGAATGATGAAAGAGTGACATTGGCATTCATAAACTGATTTGTCAAAAGGCAAGTCCAAAACAGGCACTGGTTTGCTTATGCCTGTTATCTCAGCTACCCAGGGGCCTGAGATCTGAGGATTGTATTTCTAAGCCACCTCAGGCAGAAAAGTCCATGAGACTCTTATCTCCACTAAACTACTAAAAAAAAAAAAAAGTGTTGCTCTGGCTCAAGTAGCCGTGCTAGCCTTGAGTAAAAAGAAGCTCAGGGACAGTGCATAGGCATTGAGTTCAAGTCCCAGGACTAACGAAACAAAAACAAAATCAAAACAGGAAAGTCCTTTTTACACCTATTTAAACATAGTAATAAAAAGAAAAATATAACTAATTATTTTGTGTTTGCTAATTCAAAATGTAATGATTCTGGAATTTAAATATACTATACAGCTTAGTGACTGGGACTTGTTTGATCATATCATGATGAATAATTAATAGTAAGGAAGAACAGTAATACCTTTTTCTAAGAAAATGAAGTGCAATGCACATAAAATATCAAGCAATGTCTTATGTATTGTAGGAACCTGATAATAAATCCTACCAAGAGCAATAATAATAATACCATTCTCCCTATTCATAAATCTACATATGGCATTTCTATTCATTGCCTAGGCAACCTACACAAAAATTCAAGCAAAAGTAATTAACTCTAATTAATTTGTATTATCCAGAAATAATAGTGAATTCACTAAGCACAACCTATCAAACGACCAGTTACTATTTTTAAGCCAAATTGTGGCTCTGTCAATATCATACAAGAAAGAGAAAGAAGAAAGCATTTAATGTATTAATATTTCTAAGGTATCTTTTATATCTAGCAGGAGAATTTGATACATGGAATGATAGTATAGCCTTTTCCTACAATAAAATAACATATAAATTCTGAACTCTATTATAGGTATCTTTCTGCTCCAGTTATTTTACTGCAAAAGTGGATAATTTCTTCTTAAGGCAGTTTATTATAAACTTTATAGTTCTCCATATTATATTCGATAATAACAAAAGAAATTAGGCATGACTAGTAGTGACATAAAGAATGTCATATGAAGTGATATTTCGCATTTCTTAAAGTTTTCATGGTTCCAAAGTTTATTCATGAATTTTAGGTAATTAGTATTCTTGTTTTTCTTGTGAAAGTAACTCATAATATATATTATTTGGTGGGTGGGGACAGTCTTAAAAACATTATTTGAAGTAATAGAAGTGGAGATTAAACTGTACCTATTTAACTGACCTAAAAAGTATAACCCAGAAATTTTGTTTTTTTCTTATTTAAAAAATGTATTATCATTAATAATTGTACAAAGGAATTGGCATTCATACAAACTGTTTATGAATACAATATGTTTATCAATATCACCCCTTTCAACATTCTCATCCATCCCTACTACCCATACTTCTTCAACCTTCTTAATTTTGAAGACATAGATTTAGTTTGACTGCATTTTATACCTCTTTTCCTCTTCATTTGTTCATCCCTTTTCCTTTTATCTCATCCCACCCCTTTAGAATACCTACGTCCTGGTGTTTTATTTTACTGAACTTTGATTTTGCATTTCTAAGGAATTATATTATTTCAGTTGTCTTTTTAATCTACTATATTTCAGCTAATACATTTGTATATACTTTTATATCACCCCAAATTTAAGTATATGTTTACAAGCTAAATGAAATTCTGCCTTAAGCTTTTCAGGATAAGACATAGAAAGAAATACTTTAGAAATACTAATAGCAAACAAAGCAAGACTACAAAAAGAGGCTCTTGTCTGTTGTCTAAAATATACTTAGAACTCAAAAAATAAAGTTCCTCCAAAATGAATCCTCAAAGAAACAGCTGTCCCATTAATAAATGGGCTAAAGACTTAAAGAGATACTTCTCTGAAGAGGAAACGATAGTGGCCAAGAGACACATAAAGAAATGCTCAACATCCCTGGCTATGAAAGAATGCAAATCAAAACAACATTGAGATTCCATCTCACCCCAGTTAGAATGGCCATTATCAAGAAAACTAATAACAACAATTGCCGATTGGGGTGTGGCCATTGGTGGGAGTGGAAACTTGTTCAATCATTCTGTAAAGAAGTGTGGAGTTTCGCAAAATGCTACACATAGAGCTCCCCTATGACCTAGCAATCCTACTTCTGGGAATTTACACAAATAATCACAAACAAGGTCAAACTAAAGCTATCAGCACATCATGTTCATAACAGCATTACTTACCATAGCTAAAATATGCAACCAATCCAGATGCCCTTCAGTAGATGAATGGATCAAGAAAGTAGGGTATATATACACAATGGAATTTTATGCATCTATCAGGATGGCATTGCCCAATTCGTAAGAAAATGGAAAAACTTAAAAAAAATCGTATTAAGTGAAGTGAGCCATACCCCATGAAACATAAATTCTATGGTCTCTATTATTGGTAATAATTAGTATATGTCTAGGTTAGCAGGTAATCACAATAACTCAGTAGCTATGTACATATGATCACATAAGATGATGCTAAGAGAATGACATCCAAAATATGAAAGCAAGTAGTTTATCATTGAGGTTATTATATTCAATAGGTATGTGAAATTATTTCTTTTTTCCTCTGTTCATCTTCCCTGTGATTATCCCCTGTTGTCACTGTACTTGATTCTGGTACCCTGGGTATTTTATATATGTCTGTTTGAATTAGGGAAGGAATGGGGATAATTAAAATTCTGAGATAAAGGGTAAAAGGCAAAGAAATGGAACTTCAATACTTACAGGACAATATGTTGTAAACTAACTGTACAACTGAAGGGATGAGGGAGGAGGGAAGGTGGGAAAATAAAGGGAGGTGGTATCAAGTTGGACAAGAAATGGTACTCCCTATCTAACATATGTAAATGTAACCCCTCTGTACTACACCTTTACGATAAAAAATTTAAAAATAATTAAAAACAAACAAAAAAGATTACATAAAGAACTCCTTACATACGTGAATTTGCACTTTATGTTTACAATCAGTCTATAAAGTATATACTTAAATAATGTAACAATTATCTATCTAGTATCTGGCATTTTTTACATTTTGTATGTGCTTGTATTTATCTAAAACAATATGCTCTACTGAAAATTAATTAAATATGAATCTGAATTCAAAAGGAATATACTAAGAAGATACTTTTAGACAGGCTTTAATAGAAAAATATTAAGGAAGTGAAATAATTAAAATTGAGGCTTAAGTTAGTTTCAACTGTTACTAAAAGAGCTAGAGTGATCATATTATGGACCAGGAAAACACGTTATTAGTTCAGAGACCTCCTAGTTTTATGACTGTCCTATATTGGGCCTTAGCCTGTTCCAGGCATCAAAGGAGATATGTACAGCAAGTTGCAGACCTGACAGCCAGTGTATACTGTATTCATTCTGTGGAATATAACGTGTCTGTCATGAGAGATTTAGTCTCAAGAAATTCACCCTAATAGAGCTGTCTTAAGAACAGATTTTAACTGAGACATGCCCAAGAATGACCCAATGTATAAATGTAACCTTCTCCAACACAATCAGAAACACATCAATATTCATTTGAAATGACACATTACATAATTAATGATCTTTTTCTTTCTTTCTTTCTTTCTTTTTTTGCCAGGCCTTGGACTCAGGGCCTGAGCACTGTCCCTGGCTTCTTTTCACTCAAGGCTAGCACTCTGCCACTTGAGCCACAGCGCCACTTCTGGACATGTTCTATGTATGTGGTGCTGGGGAATTGAACCCAGGGCTTCATGTATACAACTCATGCACTCTTGCTACTAGGCCATATTCCCAGCCCCCCACATTACATAATTAAATGTAAAGCTGAGCCTAATTATAATATTTGGAAGCACCTATAAGTAGAAAAATTCTAACACATATGACTTGTTAAAATGGCTATATACTAAAACATATTAAGAATGATCTATCCTGAAAGTTATTAATGAACACATTGCCTTGAAATTTAAAAGGTTGAAAATGTTGCCTGCAATACATGTATGATGTATGCAAACATATTCACAAACTCAATTAAATAAACAGCATCAAAAAGTGAGCTACAAATAATTTCTGGATTATGAAAGGCTGCATAACTACTGTGATGATAAATTAATGAATAGAATAAGTAATTGAAAATGTGGATAGGAACATAAATAAAATACATACAGCTAATCAAGCAAATTTTAGACATTATACAAAATAATTACTGAATAGCAATACTAATCAGTAAATAACAAATGAACTACTTTAGAGACTACATAATAAAATTACTTCAATTTTAAATCAATGCATGTTTAATGTATTGATGAACATTTAAATAATTTGACTGGCTATGTTATTATACATAGACTATGGAAAAATTATTTTAATCTCTCATCTCTTCACAAACTGTGTTTTTGTCTCAGTTCTGAGTTAACATTTTCTTTTTTAAATTTAGTTTTATTGTCAAGGTGATGTACAGAGGATTTACAGTTACATATGTAAGGCAGTGAGTGCATTTTGTGTCAAACTTTTTACCTCCTTCCTCATTTTCCTACCATCTTCCCTCTCCTAGTCCCCTCCTAGATGTACAGTTAATTTCCTACATATCGTCTGTGAATATCGCTGTTGCATTGGTTCTCCCTTTATCCTTTGTCTCACCAGTTTGATGTTCCTCTTGCCTTTTCTAATTCACATAAACGTACACACAATACCCAGGGTACTGAATTCAAATACAGTGGCAACAGGATAAAGCATAGGAAAGAAAAAAGAAAAAAATTCACACAGTACATTGAAAATAAGAATAACAGTTTACACAGTCTGTAATTATTGTGTGCACATACAATAGAAAATAATGAACTTATTATTTTGGTGTCATCTATTTATAAATTTTGAAAAAATAAATTGAGAACAATTTATTTTAATATGATGAGATATGATGAATTTGAGAATAAATGTATCAATTTATTGAGTGAGGATGAATGAAGAAGGATGAAGCAATATAATTGTTTTGAATTTCATGTGTCAAATATTTATGAGCATTCAAAATCTAAGTACTGGGATATTCACGTGTGTGAATATAAAAAAATATAGCAAGTGATACATTCTTAAGATATCATGATTAGATAGTCAAAATTGCAACATTAATTTTACACATCACCTGTGCTACCATGGATGAAAGAAAGAATTATATTTGTATTGAATACCTATGTATCAATGCATAATAATGCATTTCATCTACATAGTTTTATATAGCCAGTTTAAATTATCAAAGAAAAGAAATCATATAATTTAGAAATCATATAGCCACTTCTATATAGATCCTTGCATATGTTTTAAAAGTGTCAATGTGTTTCTAAATTTTTCTTCATATCCATGATTGTGCAATTTCAGTATTAGCTGCCTCTTTATGAATTTTAAGGCTTATTGAAATTTGCTAACTTTTCTTGATATGTGGATGGTTTGTTTGACATTAAGTTAAATTAAGATCATTTTCAGGCAATATTTATTCAAATATTTTCCTATTTTTTCTATTATCCCTTTCTACTTTTCCTAATAGTAAAAGTGTGTGAACATAATATAGTGTCATATTTTTATGCTACATTTTCTGTGACATCTCTTTGTGTGGTTTTCAGATTACACATTCTTACCAGATTATCTAAATTAGTTTATTCTTTTTTTAACATTACCAACCTACTATGCTCTCTTTAATGATTTAATTTATTTTTGGTATATGTACTTTACAAATACCATCATATCCCATTGAATCTTTTCAGAAATTTCTTTTCTTAAATATTTATTTTTATGTGTTATCTTCAAATTATTTAATTAAATAGTTACTTTATTTCTTTGGACATTTGTGTAATTGTTACTTATAAATCTGGCATCTTTCTCTCTCTCACACACACAGAGTGTCTGTGGTGGTAAGTATCTGTGTGTCTGTCTTTCTGTGTAAATGTTATTTTTCTTTTGTTGTAGGAATCATAATACCCTGGCCTTTTGTGTCGTTCTAACTTATTCAGGAATAAAATGAACGTTTTATGTAATGTATTATATCAGTATCGGTACAAATACTCTCTCCTCTTTGGGTTCATAATCTCTATTAAGATGGTTAGTGACTGCTGATGAATCCTTCTGTTGAGGTGTATCTTTACCAGACATCGTCCTCCCAAACACTTGCACTCTTCAATCTTATGTATCGTTGACTTGGGCAGGGATCTCTCCCCTGCCCACACTCACCAAAACTACAATAGATAACTGCTTTATTATTATCAACGATTCCTTGTATCATAATTCTATTTAAAGTGTATCCAATTAGATTTGGTTTCTTTTAGTAACTAGTTAGGCAGTTTGTTGTGGTTATTTTCATCCTGAAAGGGCTCCTCCCCATTGCATTAGTCTAGATATCTTCTACAAATAATCTGCCTTACAATTTAGTTGATATCGTGTATATTTCTCTGAACTGGTTTTATCAAAACCTCTACTATTCTTGAGAAGATCTCTAGTTGTAAATCAAGTCTATCCTTTAAGAGGAGATTATGAATTATGTGCATGTATTTTTTTCTTTATTGTCAAAGTGAAGTACAGAAGGGTTATAGTTTCAAACCTAAGGCAGTGAGTACATTTCTTAGCCAATTTGTTACCTCCTCCCGCCCCCTCTCCCCCTAGACCCTCCATATTTCCCCTCTCCGGCCCCCCCATGAGTTTTACAGTTGGTTTATACCATATAGTTTTGTAAGTATTACTGTTGCATTGGTTTGTCTTTGTATCCTTTGTCTCTCAATTTTGGTATTCCCTTTCCCTTCCCTAGATCCAATACACATATATACAATATCCAGGTTACTAAAATCATTTATAGTGCTATCAGGTATAAATTTTTAAGGCCTGTTTCTTCTCAACTTCCCCATCAGGGAAACTTCCTGATCTGGAAAGTTGAAATCGAAGACAAGAACAATGGCCAAACTCCCTCTGAACGGCAGTCTTGCTCTCAAATCTGAGTGGTTGTTATGCTGGACTATAGCCTGAAGTTTTCTCAGCTTGCCTGACTTGGCAAGGAACTACAATTTAAGAAGAGCCTGAGTGATCAGGGCTCCAATCTTTCAGTATGCTGCCTTCAAAGTAAGGTTTCCTGGGAAGTCTTCCAAACTAATTGCATGAGGCCAGCATAATCAGGATACCAAAACCAGACAAAAACCCAATAAAAGAAAGACAGAATGGTAGATAAATGCACTTGATGAACATAGATGCAAAAACTGCCAAAAAAATATTGGCAAATAAAATGCAACCGCACATGAAGTAGAAATAGTTCACCATGAGTTAAGTAGTACTTATTCTGTTATATGAGTGACTTAACATATGCACACCAATAGATATCAAATTCATATTAATACAAAGGACACAGATCTTATGTACCTTTCAATAGATATAAAAAAGCATCTAATAAAATTTATTTCACTTTATGATGCAAAATTATATAAGAAATATATCAATTCAACTAAGTCTGTATATGACAAAAATAACTTACATCACACTGAATAGAGAAAGCAAAGTATTCCTGAAGATTTGAAAAAATAGAATAATTCATATTTTTCTCTTACTTTTATTGTCAACATAATGTACAGAGGGGTTACAATTACATACATAAGGTAGTGAGTACATTTTTTGTCAAACTTGTTACCTTCCCATCTTTCTTCCTTCCAGTTCCTGCCTCCCCTGCCATGAGCCGTACAGTTGGTTTACTACATGCCTTGCAAGTATTGCTGTTGCATTGGTTCACCTTTTACCCCATTTCTCACCATTTTTGATGTTCTCCTTCCCTTCCCTAATTCAGATAAACATATATACCATACCCAGAGTACCAAAATATACAATGGCTACATGCTGATTAAAAATATTTTAAAAATATCAATAACAAATTAGAAACTCTGTTCTATAACTGTACATGCACAATATTGTTAATTCACAGATTTTTAAAGAATGACCAAGTGTTATTGAAAAATGTAATATGAATAAAAAAGTAAAATGCTCCATTATGAATTTATATACTGTTTTAGGAACATACTAGTTTTATGTCTTCCCAAAAGACAGATGGTTATTAGCTAAGATTTAGAACCAAACTCGTATACTGTCCAAGAAACAAGCAAAATGCCCAAAACTATCAGCCATAATTATTGGATAAGACAGAGCTTTTAAATATGTACTGTAGTAATTGTGAGGGTGTGTTAATTTTAAAACACAATGCTACCTATTGGACTCTATCCCTAAGTTACTAATGTAATATCTGGTGTAAAACAAGGGTATTATCATTCAATACTTACAGTCACTATCTCATTTTGTAGTGGTAAGCTTTTAGTGATAGAAAATACTAAGCTTTTGATATAATTGACATATTAGTGTTTTGCTTAAAATGTAATTATCATCATATGAACTTTAAATGTGATTTTGTAAATTCTTTGATTGTTAACCTAGGATAATGTTCAGAAAAAAATTTCCATCACAAACTGAAATTGGGTTGTATAGGCACAAGTAATAATCATATAATTTTAATTAACCAAGCACAGCTTGGTTTTAATGGTAAAATAACAAAATACTGTAATGTAAGATTATATTAGTAGGCACTTACAAAGTTATATTACTCAACTAAGTTTGAAGTTTGAAGTACTTTACAAATATAATTTCTTTAATCTTGGCATCACACTTTTCATTCAACTTGTTATAAAACCTATTGTGGTTGAAAAGATAATATCTGGATTTCAATTTTGTTAGATTACCTTAATTTCACGGAACTCCAAATTCAAATGAGAATCCTGTTTGTCATAACTAATAAGTGCCTCCTGTATGCTTATGACAAATTATTACCATTATTCAAATTTACATGATTAGCCTATTCTATCTTGTCTTGTTTGCAATGATAGATAAATAAGACCTTCTGAATTTGTGTTCTGTATGCTTTCTAAAGCAAAATATCAATGTCTTCCTTGTACTACATTCTAAGATTTGAAAGAAAGACTAAAATTCTTTTGAGTTATTTTGAAATGGCAATCTCATTCTCACCTCCCATCAGACAATGTCAGCCTCTTCAGAGCAAAACGAACGTATAATTTTAAGGTTGAATTAGACTTAGTGGGTTAAAACAGTAACAGATTAGCAATGTAAGGAAAGATATAAAATCAAAACCAAATAGGAATTTGTAAATTATATGAATAAATTATTAAACATAAATTTTATTAAAAATGACTATAAGCTGATTGCATATGTTCTATATTCTATATACTAGTTAAAATTAACATTAATTTTTCACAAATTGAAAAGAATCTGAGATTTCCTAGGGCTATTATAACAATAATATTACATTATACATGTTTGGTGTGTTGCCTGGTGAATAGTTTTTATGTTATTATTATTATGACTGCATCTTACTGCAACATAGGAGAACTTTGTAGTTTGTCTCACCATCTTATTGCAGTGATTTTTTTTTCTGTCCAATGAAGAGAAAAAAATATAGAACTGGTTTTCCCCAATCCCCTGTCTCCTATTATTGACTAACTTTCAGTTATTTTGATTTTGCCATCTTTAATAATATACACAAAGTATTCTAGTATTGTTCACTCTATAACATAATAATAGCAGGAATTGTATTTTAGGTGGTAACTAGAGAGGACTTATCACATAGTTCTGTACAATATTATCTCAGGGAACCAACATCATTCTATCAATACCATTTAGCCACATGCATCAAATGTAAACTTCACTTGATGTTGTACTTATAATAGTGTTCCAGACAATTGACTTGAATGCTAATTATGCATTTCTACACGTGTATATAGCAAAGAAGGCAATTTAAGCAAATGCCTTTGGAAGATAACAGAAATCGTTTAGAGAAACCAGTCCTCTCTTCAAAAAAAAAGAAAAAAAACTTCGATCACGACAGCAAAGTAAGGTCGTTTGGATTAAACTAAAGGTAGGTCTTGTCTTTCTTAGAGAAAAATTACAAGTTCAGAATTTTCTGTTAGTTGAGTAGCAGTGAAACAAACTTGTACATAGTATTTTTCTACACCTACTCCTTATTGCCTTATACATTTGAGGGTTGTTGAGGCTAACAGCACTGACGCAAATCTGAAGCTCCTGAAGCCATTTATGTACTGGACACATCCAAAGTGCTGAATCTATTTAAATTCAGATTCTGAGCAACCAACTATACAGAAGCTTGACAAGTCTTGCTAGGAGCTGTGGTGCTGTGTTGAATAGTTAGACTAACTGACTTGGATCAAAAAGAAACAAAAATAATAAAGGAACAGTGAAAATCACATATGATAAAGCTGGTTCCCAGAACCAGTTATAATCACAAACAATTTTCACATTGGTGAGTAATAGTCAACGGATGCCTGGGAATTGTCATCTTTATCACATGTATGCACAACCATTAAAATTATCAATAGTATCACATAGAACAATCAAAGCTGTTATAGTACAACTGTTCATTCCACTATAGTAGTTATTAAGTTCAAAAGGAAATGCAAGACAAATTTTTTAAAATGTAGCATGAAATACAGAACTTGTATGAACATGTGTACTTCCTGTATTTACACTGAAATGCCATGATAACAGAATGTGAGTGAATCAGTCAGTTGGTCAAATGGGCATCAATCAACGAATAATATTAAGTCAAAGGTCTAAAATAACATACCTTAAACACTGAACTTTTAGAAGCTTTGAGATAAGTTTTGACACAAACACTTAAAAGTAGCTCATGGTAAGCTGTAAAAGATGCTGACTTTCTCATAGTTGGAGTATTCAGTCTCACCCAAGACAAAGAGTGCTGTCCTAATGTACTTGAGTTGAACTTAGTTGCCTGTGACTATAATCTCAGCTTCCTAGGAGGATGAGGCAGGGGGATACAAATTTGGGCCAATAGGTGAGACACTAATCAGAAAAGTAGTATATAACCAACAACAAAAAAACAAATATAATTGGAGGCATGGCTAAAATGGCAGTTATCTTTCCCAGCAAGTATGAGGACTTGAGTTTAAACCTACACAACAAAAATCTCAGTAAAGTAAAATAATAAATAAAAGGAGTTATGAGGCTAGTTCAGTGATACCATATGCAAAATATTAATTTTGACTCTTAGTTCCAGAAAATGGAGGAATACACATGAATGAGATATAAAAAGACAAATATGTTGATTGCTTCAAAGTAATAAATTAATATATGAGAACTTTATCACCAGTTTTGGCTCAAATGATTGGCATTAAATACGAATTAAGAGCAAAAATATATGTCTAGGTGGCAAGAAGTAAGTCAAGATTTTGTTGAATGACTTTTTCATCTTCATAATTATTGTGGCAATATGTAATCCAGGAAAGAAAAATAAATAGGGAGAGAAAAAGAGAAAGGATTGTCTTGTAGCTCACTGAAAGATATATTTAAATACTCTAAGCAATTTCTCAGTCCATTTTGAAGAGGAAATAAAATAACTACTAAAACTGTCAAGCATCAGATTTAGACCATTGGTGGAAGTGATTTTGTTTTATTTTCTGTAATTAAATCTGTTTACTCATTTTCTGAAACTTTGCAGCAGGTATAAAGGCAGTTTAGGAAAATTTAATCTTAGTGAGTAAATTTAGAAGGATAGAATCTTATTATTAATTGATATTCATTTGTTTTATTTCCATTATCATGGTATTATCTATTTTCCAATTAATTCCCTCTGTTTTTAGATATCAAGAGTTTCTAACAAAAAAGAATTTAAAAAACCTCAATGTATTTTATTATGGGCTTGGTAAAAGTGCCCAATCTAGCAGATAATTACACATTGCAAGACACTTTTATAGGCTTTTATTTCATAGCCCATGAAGCTCAATATTTTGTGAATTTTATAGTCCATGAAATAAAGAGCTGGTATAGCAATAAGTTAAACCATTTAGGTTTCAGAAATAAATGTTAATTCTGAGAAGACTGTGCTATAGGCCAATTGTTTAATGAGTTTGAGACTCATTTTATTATTATATATTTTGAGTATTCTATCACATAAACAAATTTTTACTCAACAAAATGTCTGATCCAAATAGGTTAGGGGAAATGAGGAATGGATTTCAGTCAAGATGCAGATTATCACAACTCTGTGCACTCCAGAGCAAAATTTCTAGCTCTATGATTTGCAGGGAATTTTGAAAAAAAAAAACACACTGAATTACTATTACATATTGTCAAAGGTAAAGGTAATAAAAACACATAAATCTAAACATAAAATTATAGCGTATACCTTCTTAGAATGAATCTTATTTTGAATTGAGAATAAATGTCTTTTATAACTTGTGTGTAAGCAATGCATTTTTTGCAAAATATGCACATTTTGTGAATATTGACACAATTATTACTATTCTCATTAACTTAAATATTGTTTCCCAATATGTATCCTAGGAAACATTAATTTTGTTGGTGAATAAAAGGTATTCTAGGGAAAAAAATCTGTGATTATGAAATAACCATATATTGACCAAGTTTGTTGCTATTATTGTCATTATTATTTATTGTTATTGTTATCCCTCTAACGGGCTTTCAAAGCTGAAAGTTCTTGTTTATTTTTCTAAGTGGATGTTGTACCACTTGAACCACAGCTTCACTTCCAACTTCTTGTTTGTTAACTGGAGACCAGTGTCTCCTGGAATTCACTGCCTGGTTTAGTTTTAAACTGCATTCCTCAGATTTCAGCTTCTTAAGTAGTTAAAATCACTGTCTTGAACCACTGACACCTGGCCTAGTAATTATTTTTTTATGAAATATCCTTTCTTTTCCCTTCCTTCCTTCTTTCCCTCCCTCCCTCCCTTCTTTCCTTCCTTGCCTCCTCCTCTTCTTCCCACAGAACGCATTCAATTTAATAATGATTTAATGATTTCAAAAAAATCCATGTTCTTTTTTAAGTGTAATTTTAAATGACAGAGATTTTAAAAATTGCTCATCTATATTGTGGGACATGTGCTGTTTTGGTACATATACATATTATGTAATGCTTAAATCTAATTCTTCAGATGTTTATTATTACTTTCTGTTCAAATATTTTGAGATTTTCTCTCATACTTTCATGAAACAAGTAATGTATTATGTACAATAGAGCCCTGAACCCACTTGTCCCTAATGTACCTTAGTACTATTTAGTTTACAGTATCATCTTTCCCTGTTCTTACTATAGTAGCCATCATTTCATTTCTCTCTCTTTCTCTCTGGCTTGGCCTTCATGTGCACATATGAGAAATTCATTCACATTCTGAATGTTTAAGCAAGAATCTTTCACAAGCAATGGTAATTATTTCTTAGCATACTCTACATTAGGTTTAAAGAAATTAGGATACAGTAAGGAAGGTGCAAAAATTTCCCCTTTTCTCTCTCAGCTCATTTTACTCAGTATTTAGTTAACTAATTGTTATTGTCAGAACCTGAGGATAAGAGGGGAAAGGAATACTGAGGGGAAGTTGATCAATGGGCACAAAGATGTAGATGGTATTTTCACTAAGAAAGAAATTCTTAAGTGTTAATGGTACAGTGGAAGGAATGTACATAGTAATGTTGTACTATATCAGAAAGCTTAAAGAAAGGATTTTGAATAATTCTACCATCAAGATGTTGAAGATATACGTATAGCTTAATGAAAACATCATAAAAATTGTACATGTAATGGCATATCGTATGCTCCCAATAAATACATCAATTTTATTGTGTCAGTTGAAAAGTAAATACTGCTTAAAGAAAAGGTTTATTTTGATAATTCTATGTATATAGAAATGTATGATGTATAGCCTGTCATCTGGGAACCAGTGACTCATGCTTGTAATCCTAGCTGAGATATGAGGATAGTGGTTCAAAGTCAGTCAAAGCAGGAAAGTCCATGACATTCTTATCTTCAACTAACTACGTAAAGACGGAAATGTAGCTATGGCTGAAAATGATAGAGTGCTAGGCTTGAGCACAACAGCTCAAGGACAGTTCACAGTCCTGAGTTCTAACCCCACTACTGACACTGAAAAAAAAGTACAAGTTAATCAAAGCGTCCTAAAGAAGAAGTCTGATACAATTGCAAGGTCCAGATTAAGACAGTGGTCCTAAGAGGTTATGACTCTAATTGCTCTAATAGTATGTTAGAAGCAAGGTCACAGGGATCACAGAACAAGGACATTCATTCCCAGGTTTCTGATCTCAGCATTTTGTCTCAAAGTATTTCCAATTTTCAGGTGGTTTTATCCTCCAGTAGTTTTAGCCATACAAAAGAACCAATTCTGTGACTTCATCTTCACTCATTGTCCTTCCACATAATAATTAAATTATGTTAATGCTTATGTTATGTCTATTTCATAAGGGACTGTTTTGAAATGAATGAAAGATTAACCAAAACCCTAATCAATTAGGAGATTAAAGTCAATCTGTGGTAGATAAAAGGAGATGACATATGACAATGAAAAGTAAAAAGTCCTAAAACTTTAAAATAACTAATAGGACAAATATGTACAAAATCTATTTTCACAGAGAATTAACTGGTTATAAAATCTACAATTAATATTTGGGATTATTTCCATTATGTGCATAATTTGTCTTCTATATGAGACTACTTTTATGCTTTTCTTATACTCACCTCTCTTTTCTATCAATGATCATATAAATAACATTCCAGGAAGCCAATTAGTGTATTAAATGCTTGGGAATATAATCTATTTATGCATAGAGACTTCCCATCTTTAGACGGTGTTTTGTTTTCCTGACTTGTATTGCTCTCACTTTTCTCTTAATATTTTCCCTCTTATGATGAGGATACAATTGCAAATTTCAGTTTATGAATATCAAACCTGGAAAAAGATGAGGAGAAAGAAATTTGGTTCCTTTTAAATATCCTCATGTAACATGCATGATAATGTAGGAAAACTGGTAACCAGTGCAAAATACAGCTGTCATCCTCATTTATATGTTATAAAAACTCTTTGGAAAGAGATTTTAATTTTAAGTAGTATACAAAGGATTTAAGCTATAGAAAGACTTTTATAGTATCTCATTCTCTATTAGAACTAACTTAAGGGAAGGCAAAGATAACTTCTGTCCTCTCCATATACTTTTACATGAATTGATTTTTTAGAACTTTATACCCAGAATCCGCTGTTGATTTTTATGTTAAATCAAAATGGTAAGAGAATGAACAAATTAGATCCAAGTGAGATTTTTAAAAATTCGTCTTGTCTATCCAACACAGGAGTTTAGCAAGCTCATATATCTACCAGAATGAGAGGTTTGCTTAACAAGAGCTGGTACAATGACCTATGGGTTTCTGAGTTACTATAAATATGCCCAAAGCATAGATAATCAGTTCATTGGAACAGAATTCTCCCTCCTTCATCTATCCATACCATTTTCTGAACTCCTTTATTTACAAAAGAAAAGACTATTATTTTTGTATATGAGGCAAACACTAACTCAGATACTACTATAGGCTAACAAAAAATGAGGACTTATCAGGAAGCCAATTTGCAGCAAAATGATTTACTTATTCATAAAGTAATAAATAAAACACTAACAAATTACATGCACCATTAGAAAACATATTTTCTTTCATATGAAAAAAACATATATGTTTTTCTACCTTAAAGCAGTGGCTTATCGAAACAATAAAGACATTTTTCTCCTTGAGAATTCTTTCGTTTTGCAGCACTTTCAATGAGTTGTGTAGGTTGGGAAGTCAGTGTACTGAAGTTATTTTAACTTTATTCCTACTAAAACAGCCATTCAAAATTTCTCTGGTTATGAATATATCTCGTATAATTTCATACAAAGCCAATTCAAAACTTTCTAACTTTTTCAAATGGAGAGCAATTTTAATTTTAAAATTGTAATCTCTTCAACTCAAAACTAGGACTTTTCAGGTCTAAAGGTAAGCAACTACAGAAGGACTGAATTTGAACCTTTTTGTGAAAGACTCAACAATGTTTTTGGGTATTTTTGCATTTGGGTTTTTGGGTTTTTTTTTTTTTTTTTGCTGGACCTGGGGCTTGAAATCAGGTACTCAGCTCTGTCCCTCAGCTTCTTCTGTTCAAATCTAAGGCACTACTAGTTGAGCCAAAGCACCACTTCTTTGATTATTTAGGGATAAAAATCTCACAGACTTTCCTGCCCTGGTTGGCTTTCAAAGGTCATCCTCAGATCTCAGTCTCCTAAGTAGCTAAGATTACCCACCTGAACCACCTGCTCCCGGCTTTAAAATATATCTTTAAGACCTAGAAAATTCATTATGTTTACATGTAAAATCTTCATAAAATAAATAAATAAATAAATAAATAAATTTCTAAACTGAACTAATTTTTCCACTAAAGTTAGAAACCCTGTTACTCAACGGAGAAAAAAATATATACTATTTTCTCATTAAATGCTTGAACAGATTGTCACCATAGTAACTAAAAGACTCATCAGGAGAAAATCATTCACATATATATTCTTGCAGGTGACTCCTACTCTTAGGATATTTTTCCAGCTGCTTCCATAACTTATTATTAGAGCCAAAACAAATATTCTTGAAAAAAGGAAAAGCTCACTTAAAATATTGCTTTCCAAGGAGAATTGACTTATTAAATTACATATAATCAAGTTGGTAAATATCTATTTATTTAGTTTGTAATAGCATTTTTTCCTCATTTCACTGTAATGGAGATATATATATATATATATATATATATATATATTTTTTTTTTTTTTTTGGCCAGTCCTGGGCCTTGGACTCAGGGCCTGAGCACTGTCCCTGGCTTCCTTTTGCTCAAGGCTAGCACTCTGCTACTTGAGCCACAGCGCCACTTCTGGACGTTTTCTGCATATGTGGTGCTGGGGAATTGAACCCAGGGCCTCATGTATACAAGGCAAGCTCTCTTGCCACTAGGCCATATCCCCAGCCCCGAGAAATATATTTTTGTTAACTTATTTTTTCCTTGTCTGAGAAACAATTGTTTCTGGGCTTTCTTTCTTCTCAGTTGAAGTTTATCTACAATATCTTTGTAGAAGTTCTTGTAAAAGTAGACCCAGTTGGGCACTTTTAGCTTACTTTTGTGTTCTTACCACACTGTGTTCAATCTTCACACACACACACACACACACACACACACACACACACACACACACACACACCATAGATCCAGGGGATGGAGTGCTGGTTGACACATTTGCTTAACTGAGATAAAATATATCAGTGAAGAGTAGTTTACAATTACATCTCCAATAATATCATTTGAAGTCACCTTTCACTGAATTGCTGATATACTCTTAGATAATTTTACCTATGCTAAGAAATTTCTAACATTACTTTTCGTTTCCTTAGTTCCAAGATATATAGCAACCTGGACACAATAAGTAACTTGTCAAGTATTTCACTTATCAATCACTATGCAACCCAGTGTCTCAGCCATTCATAAAGCTAAATTTAGCAATAAAATACATTTTCATGTATTGTGGTACATACAGCAAATTAGAAGTACATCATTCCTGCCCAGATGAGCCAGAGAAGGGTCTTCACTCTCATAATCACAGTTGAACTTCATGTGGGAATGTTAGTGTCATTTCCTTGACTTTGGCAGGTGTCTGACTGGTTTTCATCACTTACCAACTATCATGATCTCATGGATTAAATATAGAAAAATTGGAGATGAATACTTTTGACCTGTATAATTTCTGAAACATGAATTTCCTAAGGCATTCTATCTATTCTGCTTCCTATGAGTTTATATAAAATTGTAGGTGCATCTAATTTAATTCATTCCAGCTTACGAGCCCAAGATGTGAGGCATTTAGATTCTTAGTTGACTTGGGGTAGGATACAATTTGTCAGTTTTGGACTGTTTCTGAGATAGATAATAATTATTTATTTCTCATCTTAGTTAATGTATTCTAGGCTGTCTGTTATGGAAGCTTGACTTGAACCTTAAACAATGTAGATCTTCATTAATAGCCTATTTCATTTTGACCTTTCCTGATTTCCACATATTTACAACAATTTTATTTCCATAAGAAACTTTCAAAAAGTAACCACTGATTTAAATTATTATCATGGCTTGTCTGATAGAAGAAATAAAATACACAAATAGCAAATCTTATGGTAATTACAGGTAATTAAACACAGATTAAAAGGGAAGAAGCTGCAACCAATAACATACAGAGTTCCATGGCAACTGAAGTGGAAAGTGAAATATTACCGACATGAGGTGTCATTGTCTAGGAAATTAAAACACACTACTGTATCTGAAATGATAAAATAATTCATAGCTAAACAATTCTAAGAAAAATCATAAACCAACGTATTTAAAATAAGTAGGTATTTGTATTGTTTTTTTTTTTTTAATCTGAGAGATCATTTAAAATAAACTCTAGAAAATGAGCACTGGAGTTGCAGCTCCATATCCTAGCTCCTCAGGAAGCTGATATCTGATGATGATGGTTCAAAACCAGCATGGTAGCAAATACTGGGAGACTCTTTTTTTCTGAATAATTACTTATTTCTTGTCAAAGTGACTACAGAGCGTTTACAGTTTCACATGTAAGGCAGTCAGTACATTTCTTGTACAATTTGTTACCTCCTCCCTCATTTCCATCCTCTCCCCTCCCCCTTTCCCTTTCTCCCCATGAGTTGTTCAGTTGGTTTACACCAAATGGTTTTGTAAGTATTGCTTTTGTAGTCATTTGTCTTTTTTTGTTGATGATCCTCTTGTATCCCCTTACTGTGGCTGTCCCCGTGCTATCACTATATCTCATCTGAGTACCCTGGATACTGTTAATACTGGTATTAGAACTAGGGAAGGTAAAGGGAATATCAAAATAGGGAGATGAAGGATAAAGACAAATTGGGTGATTCTTGTCTGCAATTAAACAGCAACAAGCCAAAACTGGAACTGTTATTCAAGTGATAAAGCACTAACTTTGAACAAAAAAAAATAGGGATAGTTTCCAGGCCCTCAGTTGAAGTCCCAGTATCAAGCAAACACAAAATTAATAAGAATAAATAAAATTAATTAAATTTTACAGTTCTCTGAATGAAAATTTTGAACAGCAAGAGTACTGGATACACAACCACTACTTTCTTCAAATTTGTATGGCAAAATATTAAGTCATTTGGTAAAAGATAAGTTTAAAGTGTTATCTGAAATTGGATACAATACTAAGAACAGATTTATTTCCATGTATTTATGATCTCATTAAACCAAAATAATAATTACTACGTGTAATCAATATGTTATTTTGTTCTATGTTTTAATTATAGGCTCTCCTCTTGTTTTAGAATCACAACAGTTTACTCAACTAGCATTGAAAAGCAGATAGCAATATTGAACATAATGTTTAATGTAAATGGGCTACAGAAGTCAGGAGACAAACAAAATGACTATTGCACATATTTGATGTAAAAATAACTACTTTTACAGATACATCATTGAGTTTTTATGTGGCTGGTATGCTCAAATGTGGTGAATCCAATTAAATTTAAGGAGAGTTATTCCTACTTAAAAAATGTGGCCTCCTTTTACTAACGTAAGAGGATGCTACTAGTAAACATTGATTCTTACTCTAGAATAATATTTATTTTATTTTGACAATAAAATGGAAGAATATTTGATTAGACTAATACCAACCTACTTTATTTGCAACACTGTGTTCAGACTGCTCATAAATTAGTAACTATGTTTAAATTTTCAGGGAGAGTTGGTATTTGCATAACTGTCCTGTGAGTACATAAAAATATCCACAGAATCTTCAGTCAGGCTGATGCTATTGCTAAGCCAATGAATCATCAAACCTGTGAGCTAAATAAGTATTCTGCTATTCTAACAGAAATAATAATAATTCACTTAATAATTATTTCCCTTCACATTAAGTTGTCTTTGCATAGGTTTGTACATAAGTTATTTAGTAAAATATTTGATTTGATATTTTTGATGAGCTATGGACAGACATGTGACATTTGCAGAGGTAAAATATTGGCATTCATTACATGGTATTTTTGTATTTTATCTTCATGCTTCATCTATCATATAACTACTTTTTTCTGAAGACTTTTCTAGTTATTTTGTTTTTAAATATTTATTTGGATAAATCTTTCTGCACCAAAGTAAGTGCATCTTTTGTTTGGAGAATCTTGATGTTTTGCATTACATATCCCATTAACTTCTTAAATTATAACAATTCAATGTACATTCAAAAAGACTATGTGACAAATATCTTTCAGTAAATCATAGCAGATGCTAATAAGTCAATTATCATATTTTTTAAACTTTTATTGCCAAGGAAATGTATAGAGTGGTTATAATTACTTATGTGAGACAGGGAGTACATTTCTTTTGCTCAAGGCTAGGACTCTACCACATGAGCCATAGCACCACTTCTGGCTTTTTCTATATGTGTAGTGCTGCGGAATGGAACCCAGGGCTTTATGTATGTGAGCCAAACACTCTACCACTAGGCCATATTACCAGCCACTTGACTACATTTCTAATTAAATTTTTTACCTCCTCCTTTATTTTTCTCCTACCTTTCCTCCTCCCCAGTTTCCTCCCCACCCTCCCCTGAGATGTACAGTTGGTTTACTGCATATTGTCTTGTAAGTATTGCTGTTGCATTGGTTTGCATTTTACCGTTTGTCTCTCCATTTTGGTGTTCCCCTCCCCCAATTCCAAAAAGGTATATACAATACCCAGTGTACCAAAATCAGTTACAGTGACATCATCGGTAAAACAATTGAAAAGAAAGATAAAAGAAAAAGCATAATTTCATAGGGTACATTGGAAAGAAAAACATCAAAGATAAATCACTTATTTCCAAGTCTTGTAGTTATGTGATCATATGTAAATTGCTATTGAACTACTGTGCTCCTCTGCTAGGACTATCCTAGACAACTATTAATTGTTTCCAATGAGTGAAACCATAGAATTTATGTTTTTGAGGGCCCCAGAAACACAGCAAATCAAAGAAAGGTTGGACAAATTGGATTGCATCAAACTGCAGAGCTTTTGCAGAGCAATAGTCAACAAGATAAATATATAGCCCTCAGACTGGAAGAAAAATCTTTACTGGCCATACAACAGACACAGGACTCATATTCCTCTGTTTTGATTAAGACATTTGTTTATATTTTACCATTTTTGAAGAATGAACGAATTATTTGATAGTCCCCCTCATTGTCAACATTTACTGTATTGAGAATTGTTGTCATTGTCACAAGCAATAGTCTTTTTTGAAAAAAACAGAAGATTAGAGAAGTTTTGAAGAACTGGACGTGCCTTCCGTTATTCTGTGAGTAAAAATGTAAGCAGTTATCTATTTGAGATGCCTTTACCCTTCACTAGTACAAGATCTCCCTCCTTTCTCAGATAGATGCTGCACATATAAAGTTGAAACAATTTTTACAACTCGGAATTTGAACTAGAATTGCTTAAGTCAGTCATTTTCCACAAATCACTACATGTCAAATATAATTTATTAAGACTCCAAATTGACACTCTATACATTTTACCTTGCATCTATATGTTGACCATGCTTGCTCTGGCTGTCAATGTGCTAACCGCAGGTATGGAAATTTTAATTAGCTGATTATTTGATTCCACAACACTGAGTTCATTTTCTGATGTTTAAATAAAATTTCTCACTAATGTCAGTGAGTTATACCATTATTTTGCTGATTTCTTCATATAGAATGTATGGCATTGTCTACAGCTTATGTCAAAGAAAATAGATTAGGCTCAATTGTGTCCATCAAAGACAATCAACAGGTTCCTCTGGCTATTATTAAAAAGTACCATGGCAATAATAATAAAACACACATATACTATTGAATACATTAATTATAATTTGTTCTTTAGGATGTTTGATTACTTATAAGGCTCATTTTATAAGTGAAGGAGATATGAAGAATGATTTCTTTCCAGTATTGGTATAAATGAAGAATCATTCAGAAAGTTTGCTTTATTTGTAGACTGATTAACAGTTTTGTTCAAATTAAGTTAAAAAAAAGAAATTTCAAAAAAAAAATTCTCCAAAGTTGATTACACAGCTTAGTTGATGGGGAAAACAGCTCAGTCAATCTTATATTATTGTTAGTTGTGTTTAAATCACTGTGTGGTATACTGAATTTAAAATATTCCTCCCCCAAGCAATTCGTGCTTCCAAAATAAAGTTAAAAGTGAATGTGCTTAATTTAAGTGATAAGTGAAATGTGAGATTTTTTTGAAAAGCAGACTATGTTTTAGTAGAAGTTGGGTGGAAACATGTAGTATAATGTTGAACTCTGAATTGTCAGCATCTACAGCATGCTCAACGGCAAACAAGTTTTCTCAGAATCACATAGCTCTGACACCAAGATTCACTGCGCATGTTCTATCCAAGCACATGATGGCAGAAAACAAGCATCTTATGTCTGTGTATCCTGATGAAGGGAAAAATATAAAATCAAAGTATTTTGGAGTAAATTAGTGGAAATTCACTCAATGAATTACTAACCAACTATTAAGCTCTCATCTCTAAAACATTAGTTAAAAATAGTTTATGCAACTTTTAGAAATGCATAGTACTTTTTTTTTAATAGAGCATTGAATTTATTTGGAAAGTGTGCTTTATATATTCTTTGTAAGAGAAAAATGGCAATGAACTCATAGCTTTTATTCGAAGTTCATTGTTAAACACCATCACACTGCTGAAAAAAAAACACTCAGGAAAAGCTACAAAATAGAAATAAAATATGTAGTGTTTGGAAATCTTAATACAAAAATCTCCAAGATACAAGTCAAGTGAAAGTAACACTGATATTTTCTATTCTGAATCAGTAATAAATTAATGGGGGAAAAAAGAGCTGACAAGGTAAAAACATTTACTTCAACAGTAAGTTTGTTTTTCTTGCTTGGTTTCCTTGTTGAGAATTAGCTTTTTTTAAATATATATTTTTTTCTTTATTGTCAATGCGAAGTACAGCGAGGTTACCGTTTCATATGTAAGGCAGTGAATACATTTCTTATTCAACTTGTTACCTTCTCCCTCATTTTTGCATGCCTCCCCCCTCCCCATTTCCCTTCTTACCCCCCACTGCTCCCATGAGTTGTGCAATCGGTTTACACCAAATGGTTTTGTAAGTATTGCTTTTCAAATGGTTTGTCATTGTCTCTCGATTTTGGTATTCCCTTTCCCTTCCCTAGTTCTAGTGCACGTATGTACAGTATCCAGGGTATTAAGATCAGATACAGTAATAAGGGGTAACACCACGGGAAGGGAATAAGAGAGAAAAAACAGGGTATGGTTTTACATGGCATGTTGAAAATAATTACAACAATGTTATATCACTTGTGGGGTTCATTACACTTAGCATCATCTTATGTGCTCATACAGGCATAGCTATTGGGCTATTGTGGTCTTCTGCTATGACTAACCTAAACATGTACTAATTATTCTCTATGAGGAAAACCATAGTGTCTGTGTTTCTTTGGGACTGGCTCACTTCACTTAGTTAGTATGATTTTTCCAAGTTCTTTCTGAAACTATTTTATTATTATTGATTATTATTTTAGTCAGAAATGAAATAACTAAAACTTTATTGTTAATTTAGTAAAACATATTTCTCACAAAAGACTTAATTGTTTATGAGAGAACTACTTTCAGATATGCTCTGTAAAGTGTCAGGGTTAATCATTCTTGTTAATATTACACATGTTAATACAATATATTTCATGAATTAATTTCATTACATTGGAATTAATTCCACTTCATCTCAGTTTGGGGTGGCTGTATGAATGGTGGATACTTCACTGTGTTAAATTCATCTGTCTTTATCTGTCCATTAAATACATTCATCTATCATTTATGTAACTTCATTTATTTTTATCTTAGAAACACTAGGCAAAAGGAAGGTATGCACTGTGATGCTTCATTGTGATGCTAAAACTAAAACAATTGATTTTTTTAAAGATCAAACATTTCTAAAAGCTGAATTTAATAATTACTATATATAAAGTTCTTCCTTTCGATTAGTATGATTTTTAATTTAATAATTGCAAGTTTATGGACCTTCTTAGGTATTTTTGTTTATATTGTTTATTTTTATACTTTTCATTTATTATAAAACATTACTGTCATTGTTTCATGGAAAAAATTAATAAATAGGAATACCCAAAGGGGTGTTTTCAGTAAAAACAATAACCCTACATATACAAGAACATGTCATTCAAAATGATTGATTTTGAATCCTATATTTAGCTAATTACTTTATTATATCTTGTGGTCCCATTTTACAGTTATATTGTGGTCCCATGTTATAGTTATATTGTGGAAATTTCTTTAATTTATTTGTTTGTTTGTTTCTTTATTTATTTATGTTTTGCCAGAACTGGGGCTTGAACTCAGGGCCTGAACACTGTCCCTGGCTTCTTTTTCTTTTTCTTTGCTTAAGGCTAGCACTCTACCACTTGAGCCACAGTGCCACTTCTGTCTTTTTCTATATATGTGGTACTGAGTTATCAAAACCAGGGCTTCATGTATGCAAGGCAAGCACTCTACCACTAGGTCATATGCCCAACCCCTGGAAATTTTTAAATAATAGAATAAATAAATTTGAACTAGGGAATTTAATTACAGGATTTAATTCTGACATTTTCCAATTTTGAATATATATATATATATGTGAACACTATTTAATAAAACAATTGATCAATCCTTGAAATATTTAGCAAACAATAATTTAATAATGTAATTTGTATTATATGTTGCATTTGGACTATTGTATCACCAAGACACACACCCACAGAATGAGGTGACTGTCTGCAAGTATTCCTTTAATAAAGAATTACATCATAACCAGACAAACAAGTGAAATATGCTTAGGCATAATTGATTCTTGTATTTATTATGCCTTTCTCTAGAATCAATCTCTCTCACTGTGTCCCTATCTTTACATGCATTATACATCTTTTCTGTTATTCTTATAAAATATTTGTATTTTTCTGGATTTAAATATTACTTACTTTTATCCATATATATCACATAAAAAAATGTTGTATATTTTATTTACCAACATAAGTTCGGAGGAATTTTTTTTAAATAAAATATTAATTGGGAGGGCCACACACAAACACACACACACACACACACACACACACACACACACACACACACATACACACACAGAGGACCTGAGTGCTGACCCTGAGTTTTTGCTCAAGGTTAGTGCTTTATCACCTGAGCCTCTGCTCAGGCATTTTGTTCTGTTTTTGTTGTTGCTATTGTTGTTTGTTTTCTGATTAATTAGAGGTAAGAGTCTCACAAACTTTCCTGGCTGGGTAGTTTTAACTATGGTCCTTAGACCTCAGCATCCTGAGTAGCTCAGTCATCAGCCACTGCTGCCTGAACAGTGTAAATTTAAGGAACACATATATTTAGGTATTTTCTCTGCTAGTACTAGAAAGTGAACTCAGGGCCTCATATTTGCTAGCATAGTAAACATTTAATCTATGTCCCAGTTCAGTTATGCTTCGGTTATTTTATGGTTAGAATCTATGTTTTCAGTTTTTACCTGAGGTTAGCCACAATGTTTTTTCTTCCCATGCTTCCTACAACACTGAGAATTAAAAAATGCACCGTCATACCTAGCTTTAATTTTTGTGTACATTAGCATTACTCATGATCAAAATCAGAGAGTCTACTCAGCTGGCATAACAAGTGCATGCCATCAAACTTGGCTGAAAAACTTCAAAACAAATAAAAATTAACTTAGCAAAAATAATGTTCATATACAATATCCAGGGTACTAAAAATCAGTTACAGTGGTATCATGGGTAAAACCACGGGAAAGGAATACAAAAAAGAAAAAGGGTACAGTTTCACATGGCATATTGACAATAACTACAATAGTGAGATACCTCTTATTTCCATAACTTGAAATTCATTTTCCTTAGCATCATCTTATGTGTTCATATGGGCATAGCTCTTGAGCTATTGTGATCTTCTGTTAGGACTATCCTAGACTTGTACTAATTATTCCTTGTGAGGGAAACCATAGATTCCATGTTTCTTTGTGTCAGGCTCACTTCACTAAGTATACCAAAATAGAGAGACAATGGATAAAAAGACAAACCAAAGCAACAATAATACTTAAAAAACTATATAGTATAAACCAACTGAATAACTCATGGAAGGGAGAGAGAAATGAAGAGGGGGAAAAATGAGGGAGGAGGTAACAAGTTGAATAAGAAATGTACTCACTCGCTTACATATGAAACTGTAACCCTTCTGTACTTCGCTTTGACAATAAAAAATAATATGCATAAAAAGGCAAATTATTTTTTCAATGAATTTAATGATATTTTATCTTTCAAAAGAAAAAATGGTTTAGTTTTAATAGAATTTATATCTAATTAAGCCTTCTTTATAGCTTTATGATTTATTAAAATATACTGAATCTATAGAATGTACTGAGAAATATTTTATGTCAGCCAATGACACGATCTATCAAGAATTATTTATTTACTCAACTAAGGGAAAGGGAGAAAAATATTAACATAGTCTTAGATATGCAAGGTTCTTATGGGATTAGTTAACATGCAGACAGTCAAAAATAGAACCAAATGAAAGTTACCTTGAAAATTTAGTATTCTATAAGAAATCAAAATAGAATTATAAGGAAGGTAATATCATGAAAAATTAAAAGAAATTAAGGGTATATACTTTTAGGAAGTAATGTGTCAGTATAACAGCAGATTTCAGGATTTAAAAGCCAGTAAAGCAAGAAATTATGGATTTATGTGCAGAAAAGAATAATAGCTACCAGTATTACTGTATCTAGCAAAGTAGTGCATGATAAAATAATTTTTAAAATTTAAAGAAATTGATAACCACTAAGGTAGTATGATGGAAGCCAACAAACAAAGAGTAAGATAAAGAAAAGAGACATTATGAAATAGTGGCGGGTCAAAGTGTAAAATGTTTGGACCCATGGCAATAAAACAAGCTGAACATGTTGGCACATAACTTAACCCCAGCTCCTTGAGAGGTGTAGATAAGAAGATCTGGGTCTCAAGTTGGCCCTGGATAATAATGCATGTTAGTGGATTAAAAAAAATAACAAAAACTAAATATGAAAAACAAAAATTCTAGGAGCATGGCTCATCTTGTAGAGTTCACAGGAAGCTCATTAAAGTGCCACTAACACCAAAAATAAAAGAAGAAAAGTATGGGAAGGAACAAATTTCACCAGATGATTATGTAAGCAAATGAGAAGTATGTAAGAGTCAAGCAATGAGAACAACAACAAAATGACAAGAATTATTATATACCTTTCAAGAAATCTGAGTGTTTATATTCTCAATGCTCCACCCAAAAACTGACTTTAGGATTAGAAGAAAACCAAGATCCAACATGGTTTGCAATAAAGACACCTCCTAGTCAAATAAGACTCTAGCTTAAAGTGAAAGAATGGAAAATGATATTTAAAACAAAAGAAGCCTAAATAAACAAGCAGGAATCACAATAGTCATTCTGATAAAGCAGACTTCAGATAGGTGAACCTCATTGCTGGTGGCTCAGGCCTATAATCCTAACTTCTCAGGTGGCTGAGATCTGAGAATGACAGTTCAAAGCCAACCCAGGCAGGAAAGTCCTTAAGAATCTTATCTTCAATTAAAAACCAGAAGACTGGAGGTGATGCTGTGGCTCAAAGTGGTAGCACACTAGCCTTAAGCAGAAAAAGCTCAGAGACAGCCTCCTGGTTCAGAGTTCAAACCCCAGGATTGACAAAACAAAACAAAACAAAACCCCAAAAGACATAAAGAAGATCACTCCATGTTAATAAAGGCAACAACCAGGGTTCATAGGATTTATAAACACATACACACCAAAACATTGGCTAAACAATTTTCACAAACCAAGCACTACTAGACATAAAATCACAGATGGATATCATCACACAACTATAGGGAGTGATTTAATACCCACTATCACCAATACATAGGTTATACCAACAATACATCAACAAGGAAACTTTAGAATGAATACATCACTATAACACTCATCTAAACAAAATCTCTCCCAGCAGTCAAAATATAGATTCTGTTCTCCATAACCTAGGGAACTTTTTCCAAAATATTTTAGGAAGAAAAGCAATTCTTAATAAGTAAAGGAAGAATGAAAGAAATTATTGTCTTAACAGTAGTAAAAGCAATTCCTGGTAAGTAAAAAAGAATGAAAGAACTTCTTGTATTAACAAAGCCAAAATAGGATAAAATTACAAATCATTGAAAGTAACCAAAACTTTAGAAAATATTCTAACAAAGAGGCTGATCAATTAATTTTCAAATGAAATCAGGAAATTCCTAAATTCCAATGAAAATGAAAAACATCTGTGAAAACTTTTACAATACAGCAAAGACATTTGTAAGGGAAATTTATGGAAACAAATTCCTATATTCACTGAGGGGAGGGTTGGAATTGGGAGGGATTAAGGAGAATGGGTAACATCAATCAGGATACATCGCATTTTAAACTGATCTGTTGAATGGTAAATACTTTGTACAGCTACTTAGTGATAATAAAATATCATTAATATAATTGAGAACAGCTTAATAATAACTATATGAAAAGTTTTGTGATCCACTATGCTCTAACTACCATGGTATAGTACTATCACTACTTAAGAAGAACAGGAAACTTTAAGAAGCTTTTTGGGTAGGGTATAGTTTCACTTACCTTTCTCTAGTGAAATTTTGTTTGTAGTATATTCTAATAACCACTGATTGTCAAACCGATTTATCAAAAATAATTAGTAACAGCTAATAACAATATCAGTTATCTTTAAAAAGTTATCTTAAAAACAAATAGTATGTTGAAAAATTGGAACAAATAAGCATAAATAAGAGTAGTAGAAATAAATAATAAAGTTTGATGTAGAACTTAATAAAATAATGGATAATGGTATTGCAAAGAATCAGCCAAACAGAGTTGGTTATTTGAGAAGATAAAATAAGATTGCAAACTCTCGGCCAAAGATGAGAGAATAAAAAAGGAGAAATCTTGTATTAACAACAACATTTGTGTTGAGAAAGCACAAGAGGTACCAATGAAACTCAGAGAATTATTAAACTTCAAAAACCTGTAATGAAATTAGTAGAAATTTGAGAAGAAATGGATGCAGTTTTAGGTGTTGATGATCTATCAAAGCAAATCTATCTTCTAACATTCACAAATGTATACCATTAAAAAATTAACTGAAAGAAAAACAGAGCCTGTTTGTTAGTGGGATGCCTAAGGCTCTGGGGAGGATCAAATGAGTGAGTGATAAGGTACTGACGATGATTGAGGAATTTTGTATGCAGATATGAACATAAAAGTATAAAATTCATTAAAACTGTTTTAAGAAATATAAAAGTATAGATAAGAAAAAACAATGGAAGTTGAATTTTATCAAAGTACACTTTATACATGTGTAAGAGCATCATAGTTAAATTCCCTTGTATGATTAATATATGCTAATAAAAATAATGCATTTGGACTAGTTGCTTAAAGTGTAATTCTTTGAAAATCTAAAGGCAAGATTGAGTCTAGTGGCTTAAATTCATGTGTTTTGACTCATAAACCTCATGATCTTTTTCTTGCAGATTTGTTCCCTATCATGGTCCAGCTTTCTCTGGTGATTTTGAGGCACTGAATCACTGATGGACTTACATCAGTTCTTCATCTTAGAGATATACAATTGTCCAAACACCACAGCAACACATACTTATAACTATCAAAAGGACAGATAGCTGTGTGTGTGTGTGTGTCCCACGCTCTCTTTAACCAATTAAAACCCCATGTCATACAAGTAATAACAAAAGCAATCTATGTATTTTTTTAATTTCTAGAAATTACTTCAAAGCAAATTTACAATAAAATGTTATTTATATTATTGAAAAATGAGCATGTAATGGAGATAAAAGATTTCATTCCAGGTATTTGTTTAGTTTCTGTATTGATCTACCTTAAAATATTTGGATATTGGTCCCTCTACTTATCTTATTCCTGCATATTCAGTAAGCACAAAGATAAGTTTTCCTGTAGGAAATGTCTCTAAATGTTGGAGTGTATATTAAAGAAATAGCTTTATTATGTTTGCTTTCTCAGGATTGTTAACGATCACCTGTATTGATTTCAATACACACACACACACACACACACACACACACGTGAATTTGAACCATAGTAGTACTCACTCTATGTATTAATCCTGAACTGAGTTTACAAAACACATCTTGGGGGACTGGGAATTTGGCCTAGTGGCAAGGGTGCTTGCCTCATATACATGAAGCCCTGGGTTCGATACCCCAGCACCACATATAGAGAAAATAGCCAGAAGTGGCGCTGTGGCTCAAGTGGCAGAGTGCTAGCCTTGAGCAAAAAGAAGCCAGGGATAGTGCTCAAGCCCTGAATCCAGGGCAGAGGACTGGCAAAAAAAAAAAAAAAAAAAGAAAAGAAAAAAAAAAAGACTATCCCTTTCTTTGGGCTGGGGATATGGCCTAGTGGCAAGAGTGCTTGCCTCATATACATGAAGCCCTGGGTTCAATTCCCCCAGCACCACATATACAGAAATGGCCAGAAGTTGTGCTGTGGCTCAAGTGGCAGAGTGCTAGCCTTGAGCAAAAGGAAGCCAGGGACAGTGCTCAGGCCCTGACTCCAAGCCCCAGGAAATGCTTGACAAAGATTAAAGTGTATACCACATCACTGGTGCTAGTACATTAATAAGACATTTTGGAATTGACAGGTCTGATGGGATTTGTCTGCTAACAAGCTAATCGTTTTACTAAATCCTCAAATGTTGCTTTGCTTACAAAAAGGAAATAATAAAAAAGAAAATAAAGAGAATAACATGAAGCTCTGCAGCACATTAAGGATAAAATTTAAAAAATAGAATTTACTTTCAGACAATTTGATTATTTATCTTATATTTGAGGGAATAAAATTATCTCTAAATGATAATATTCAGTTGGGACAGGTAAAAGTGTTTTTACCTTATAGTTTACCTTATATATTCTGAAGAAAAATTCTTATTTTGCCTAAGATATCTGCTTGGAAGAAACACTCAGAATGGACGAGTCATGTTTCTCTAGAGGTCGTCAGGGCGAGTGTGAAAGTAGCAGCTACTTCCATCCTTGCTCACACTGAAGAGCTGCCATTAGCACTCTCACCAATTGCATGCTGTAAACCTCAAGCACACTTGGTCTAGTCCATTTTCTTGGATAGATATTTCAATTTGAATAAGTGATATTCCACACTATCTTTGATTTCCTTCAGCTTCCTGAGACCATTTTTTAAATTTTTTTTGTCACAGCTATGATTATTTCCCATGAAACTCAATATCTTTGAAAGTGCATATTAAGAAGGACAGGCAAAGTGATTTTGATAATTATCCACAATTATTTTATATCTTTAGTTATTTGACTGTCACTAGAATACAGTTTATTAAATTCTTTCCTTTCTTTCTTCTTCATTTTAAGAACCGAGGTTTAAGCTCAGGATACTGAGTTTGCTAGACATTTGCTATTCTATTTGATTATTGCCCCAGCTTTGTAAGTTTCTGAATCAGAGTCTTGCCTTTATGTCCAGGTGTTCTAGACAGTGATTTTTCCTATCTATTCTGTCTTCCTAGCTAGTGGGAGAGCAATGCCACTATACCCAACTTTTCATTGGTGGAGATGAGCTCCCTTTGAACTGGCTTTGCTTGTAATCTGATGCTGTTGATCTTTTCCTCCCTAGAAGTTTTATTCCAGGTGAAAACAAATGCCCACTTATATTGGAGTATTTCTTAAAGTTTGGTTTTATTTAGGATCTTGAAGAATAAAAATCTCTTTGAATACACAAGATTATGCATTTGTGAGATGTACACATGGAGATTTATCAGCTAGTTAATAAAATGGTCCAGGATGCAAAAAATTACTAATAGAGTTCAATGTTCTTCACTTGTATTCTTTTAATAGATAGTGATTTGAAACCTTTTAAATAAAATGTGCTATATTCACACCAGTTCTTCAAGATTCAACTTCAAGGGCAAAACCCAAAAACTTAATTTATTCTCCTTGAAAGGCAGAAGAATGCCATAAATATAAACCTGATGAAAATTAATTGGAACTCCTAAATGACAGGACAGCACAAAGCACCATATTTCTATTTCATAGAGATGTCTTGATTATCAACTAAGGAGGAGTGAGAATAACCTCACAAATCAGTTACAAATTAAAATGCCAAGCATATAAATTAAATGTTAAGTGCCTAATTTTACATTGTGCTTCTTAAAAAAGTTTTTTTTCAGAAACTTGTCTTTGTTTAGAAGCTATGGAAGAAGGAATTCAGCTATGTCCAAGGTTTTGATTTAAGACATAAAACATTAAGTACTCATAACCAGTGAAGATGAATAAACATTGGCAAACAAATAAGAGTGATTTATAACTGCCCAAGAAATTCATTTGTGAAGTTCTGAGAAAGTAGCTATGATTTGTGATAAAACTAAATTTTACTTTGAAATCTGTGTCATTAATTATATTACTCAATGGATTTTTTTTTGTTTTTTTTTTAAGTACAGGAATGTAATTTCCATGGACACACACTTCCACACAATGTTTCCAAGAGTCTCGTGGTACTGATAATGATTGTGAGAGGTGGGAGAAATTTGATAGTAAAATTTAGGTCATCTGAAATTTCAGCTTAACTAAGAAACTTTTTTAACTTAATTTAAATAGGATTTCAGTTCTAAGAAACTCTACTTACTTTTGCTGAAGATCTAAATGTAATGATCTTAAATTGCATATACATACTTAAAATATTCCCTGTCATGCTGTTTTAAAATGTTTCTTTCATGAGGAAACTAAATGTATTTAGACTTCATATATCCCCAGCTATATGTGTACCTGTCTCTTCTTTTTCTCCTAGTCTTCATCCATGATTAGTTATGGATAGCAAGATTGTATAAATTGGGGCTTCAAATTTAGGAATTGCAACAATGATATTTTTACCTTTACTGTAAAGGTGATGATCAGGGGGTTACAGTTACATAAGTAATGTAAAAGTTCATTTCTTTTTAAACACTGTTACCCATTACCTCATTTTCTCCCACTTAGCTTGTGTTCCTTATCTCCTAAGTTGTACAGTTCATCTCCAACATAGTGTCTAGTGAGTATCATTGTTGCTTTAGTTCATCATTTGTCCTGTTCTTTCCATGATTCACTTTCCATTCCACAGATCCAGATCCCCCTCAGTAGATGAATGGATCAAGATGTGGTATATATACACAATGGAATTCTCTGCTTCCATCAGGAAGAATGGCATTGCCACACGTGTAAGGATATAGAAAGACCTGGAAAAATTATATTAAGGGATGCCAACCCGGCCCAAAGAAAAGTAGGTTGCATGGCTTCCCTTATCTGTAATAACTAGAATATGTCTATATTTTCCTTTAAAAATTTCTTATATAAATTGTTTCCCCATAATTGGCAGGCTGAGATTAGACAACTTACTTTTGATCTTGTAGGTTTCTTATAAAAATACATAAACATAAAAGAAAATGTTTTTTCAAAGAAAGAATCCATAGAATATATACTACATAAATAAGAAATGAACAAGTAAGAATGTTTCACAAATGATTATGCAAATTAAAACAATTATGTAGTATTTTATAAAAGCAAAATAAAATGTTATAATAGCCAAATTAACAATAGATCTGAGATATGATCTGATTATTGAATATTATTTTAATTATATTTAAATATATGCAAAAGCCTAAAAATACATTATATCCTTAAGTTAGTGATGCTTGTCAGCTTGTCAGCGAGGTCCAAGTGTCTGAGTACTGAATTTTGACTTGATTTATCAGTATCAACTTTCAGTGGAGAAGAAAAGTGAAAAGAAGAACATGAAAAATTAAGTAATAGAGAAAAAGCACATTGTTTAAATCACAAATCTGCAGTCAGAGTTAAAGGCCCATTCTTTCTAACTTAGGGGAATTTGGAGACTATTAATTACTTGCAAAAATTAGCAAGATATTAATGTTAAAAAAGTTTTAAAAAGTTGGAAAACAATCTAAAAATATAATTCAAGATACTTACTAAAAAGATATTTAAGGCTGGGAATATAGGCTAGTGGCAAGAGTGCTTGCCTCATATACATGAAGCCTTGGGTTCGATTCCTCAGCACCACATATATAGAAAAAGCCAGAAGTTTCACTGTGGCTCAAGTGGCAGAATGCTAGCCTTGAGCAAAAAGAAGCCAGGGACAGTGACCAGGCCCAGAGTTCAAGACCCAGGGCTGACAAAAAAAAAAAAAAAAAAAGTTATTTAAAGTTAGATCTCTTTTTATTATTGAAAACACTAAGTCATAATTTCTTCAAATTCTGGCCTAAAGTGTACCAATTAAAATAAGATTCTCATTTTGTGTTTGAGAGATTGAGAGTTAATGATTTATTAGTTTGCATTCTATGCACTGGCTTGAAAATCAAGTCTTTTTGTTTACTGTACCCATTTCTTATTTTGACTTCCTCAAATGCTGTTTATTTAAAAATTAATTGTAGATGATGGTGCCAAGACTGTAACATCCACTGACTTTTTGGATGAGCAGATGACAATAATGCCACTCTACTTATCACCTTTCCCCCCTCAAAGTCATTGTTGCAAAGACATGCTCAGAATTCAAGCTTACCAAAGTGGTGCCTGTCCTTAGAGACTTTCATGGGAAATAATGATGTGGAAACTAAGAGTGTTTTCAATGAGAGCTTAAATGATAGTATTTTGTTGTTGTTGTTGTTCTTTATTTTATAATTAAGGAAGGTACCACCTGATTTGCAAACTCTCTATTTGCACTCACTTTTATTTCTGCTTAACTTTCACTTTCACATAAGAAGTCCTGATTGACTCCTTGCTCTTTTTGTCTAAGGCAATGGGAAAGGGTTTTAGATAATGAGAATCTATTCATTCTGAACTTAAATGTTTTTATTTGTTTGAGTTCAAGTCAGAAATGTTTACTTTATGAGGCTTATTCACAGGCAAATGCAACAGAATATTTTAAAGAAGTCCCTCTTGTTCTGTAAGTATCCTTCTCTAATTCTTTTTTTTTTTTTTTGGCCAGTCCTGGGCCTTGGACTCAGGGTCTGAGCACTGTCCCTGGCTTCTTCCCGCTCAAGGCTAGCACTCTGCCACTTGAGCCACAGCGCCGCTTCTGGCCGTTTTCTGTATATGTGGTGCTGGGGAATCGAACCTAGGGCCTCGTGTATCCGAGGCAGGCACTCTTGCCACTAGGCTATATCCCCAGCCCCCCCTTCTCTAATTCTTGTATGTTCTGTCAGTGGCTTCAACAAGCTAGTCTTGGAACTCTACCGTGAGAACCCCGTTCTCTACTATTATAGCATTCACCTATGATGCATTTCATTCCATCAGTTACCTACTTTCAGAAGAGAATTTTAATATTAGTATGAAATATTCTTTAGTAATATTACTGAAGTATATCTTTTTATATGTATAATAAAATTCTCACTCTCTCTCTCTCTCTTTTCTCCTTGACTTCTTGTAGTTGTATTTATGATGATCAGGATTTCTAGAATTTAGAAGAAATTTAAACAAAATGTGTAATTAAACTTGACTATCTAAATTTAGCTCAAAGTGAACTTATTAAGAACAGACATGAATTTAAATTCTAATTAACACATGAGAAATGGAAGATATCTGACATCTGATATAAACTGGTTTTTAAAGCATTTCAAATTACAAAGAAAGCTAGGCTCGCTGTCAAGACAAACATGAAACCTTTCTATACATCTCAGGTAAGATTATAAAAGATTTTATGGAGTCTAGGTGTTAAAAAGAATTGAGATCCCATATGCTCTAATGCTTCACTACAGAGATAAAGAAAAAATCCTCTGACAGAGAAAATGTTTTAAAATATTGTGCTAGCATCCTGCTTTGGACTTCTCCCTTTCACTTTCCTGTTTTCTATAGTTGAGATAAACCGATACAGCAATGAAACATAGTTCATAGAATGTGAATATGGGAACCTGACTTCTAATCACCTTCACACAATAATTTTGTACAATTGGTATCAGTGAAAGTTACGTCAAGAAAATGACAACATATTTGAGGTATGTTGATAATTATATTGACATTTTGGGCTTGTAATTTGTTTTAATCTCAACAGTTACATTATTTTTATTCAGCTATTCAAGCCTTCAATTCATACTTGAATGTTTTTGTTTATTTTATTTGGCAAAAACTGATGGACCAGTATCATTATTTTCCAAGGAAGCCAGAATATATATTTTATTTCATAGTCAAATTCAAGTTAAAGAAATAGTGCTCGAACCACTGGAGGTAAGTTCTTAGAGACAGAAGTCAGGTGATTAGAATAAGAAATGAGAGCAGAAATATCTTGGATGAAGAACAGATATTCTTGAACAATGTATACCATTCCTGAGCAGGAACAATACTGGTGATACTATCCTAAACACTATTTGGAGAGATTCAGAATTGGTCTCATTTAGAATTTGCTAGTAATATATCAGAACGATGAACCAGATCCTGTGAAAGAAGAATCAAGTTATGAATGAATTATGTGATTAAATGGAAACTGAAAGATAATAGAAACTAATTCAAAAATCACTCAAACATACTACTTCATTGAAATGGAGGAACTGTAATACAATGATTGTATTTAAAATTTTCCTAAAGCATTATGGGAAACAGTTCATATGATTAAGGAAGCACAGCAGTTCTAAATTATGCCAACTGCAAATGCAGAAACAGAGGTGAGCCAGTGACTTCAAAACCCAGTACCAAGCCCCCTCCCCACAACATCCACCCCCCAAAACAAGGAAAACTAGAATAGTCTAACTTAATTCAACCAGTTCGAGATGATGGCCTGAAAAGTAATATTAAGCTCTGGAGTCCAAAGGCCTGAGAAACCTTAAAGTAAGCATGTCAAAGCATGAGATGTTTAACTCAGTTACAGAGAGCTGATGCTGCTCCTTCTCCTCCTCTTTTTCTTCTTCTTGCCCTCCAACATTAGTCCAAATGAGCCTTAAATGATTTCAAAAGCCAAAATGAATCAGAAAACAACCTCACTGACACCCTAAAATAGTGATTTGCTAGCTGTCTGGATACTTGTTTGTTCACTGAAACTGCCTTATGAAATTAACTATCACACTAATAATAAATGTAAGTTGCTGAATCAAGCAATCAGAGGCCATCATATCTCTGGATTCCCAGGTGAAAAAGTGCATGCTTTCTCCATTCAGATTAGCTTGATCCAACTTTCTTTTATGTATCGTCAAAACCATATTTACTAGAACACTATTCTAATTTTATCCTTGTAGGTTCTCACATTTTTTGCTAAAACCTCTTTACTTCGTATATTACTTAGAAGTTTTCTATTTCTTCAAGATATTGGTCAAGCTCCTCTTCTGATCTGAGTTCCAAAATCCCTCAGGCAGAAACTTCCTTATTATAAATTCTTCCAATGTGCCGTCCATGGAAAGAGGTCCCAGTGACAACTTTCCTACATACTCTGTTCTTTAGATGATAAAGGAACTCATGAAGAAAATGCTCTTTCCCAAGAGTTATATAATTTCTCCTAATTCCTGGAATATGAAGTGGCATTAAAGTCTACCAATATCTGACTGGACTTTTCCCCCATAATGTAAAGATAATACAGGTGACAAATTTGTGCCATAATGATGTAAATTCCATTTCATTTGTCGAACATTTCTAATTCTCCCTCTGTACCAGACTGCTGGTTGAAGCAGTGTAGAATGCAATGTAATGAAATCACTGCAACTTTTTCATTTAGTAAATAAGTAACAAATGAAAACAGTGAACAAGTATTAAAAGAAGCATTAAGCAGGCCTTAAATTTTAGTTGAAAGTTCAGTAAATATCACTAGATATGAAGTGACTTGTCACGTGGGTATGTAAAGAAGAGCTTGTTAATGTTTTGGTAATGAGTTTAGATTGGTAAGCAAAACACTATATAGATGTAACACCATGGGTATTGTATATATGCTTATCAAAACTAGGGAAGGGAAGGGGAACAGCAAAATGGAGAGAGAAAATATAAAAAGCAAACCAATGCAACAGCAATACTTAGAAAACAGTATGCTGTAAACCAACTGTACAGCTAGGAGGATGAAGGGAGTTGGGAGGGGGAAGGTAAGAAAAAAATTGAGGGAGGAGGTAACTGCTTTACGTATGAAATTGTAACTCCCTCCCTATATCACTTTGACAATAAATTAATTAATTTGTAAAAGAAAAGTAGGCAGAGAAATAAGTACAAAGGAAGGACACAGTCAATGTTATTTGTAGTAGCCTCAGAAAACTTTATTAACTTTGAGCAAAATATTGATGGACAAAATTCCAGAAAAGGCCAGAGTATGGTGAGTCACTCAGAGGGAAGCAACTTCAAAGCCTTTTCACTAACATCCTATGGTATGGGTGCCACAATTCTTTCCTTTTTAGAAAGATTAGATTCGTTCTTTAAGAAACACAATATGAAATACTTGCAAAATAATTTAGACTAAGGAAAGAACCTAGTGGGAGCAAGTTTTTGAAACATTTTTTTTTTTTTGGTCTCAATCTGGAGCACATCTAACCTGTGCAACAGCAGAGGAAAAGAAAGCAGTAAAGAATTCTCAGAGATTTAGAGGAACAAGTGACTTTTTTTTTTCTAAAACTATACAGATGACTTTGCAGACGGTAATGGATATCTTAGCAGCTGTCCCTCTGAAGTTGAATACACATGTCGTCTGATCTCTGGCCAACATCCAAATAGCATCATGTCAGGAAGAAATAAATTATATGTCAAAAATGAGTCTCAGGCTGTGCTATAGATATTGTCACTGGACCTTCCCCATGGCTATATAAGACTCATTTTCCCAGAGGGATAATTTATGTACAACTAAGCACAGGACTGATTTATTGGAAAAAGAAAAAGAAAAAATGTCTTCTGATCTGTGATGCTATGCTCCACCTGGGACAGGCCAGTTCTTCTTTGCACAGCTGCCCAAGCATCTGCCTTAGTGTTGCCAGAGTTTACTGTCCCTTGTGTTTTCTGTCTCCAATAAGGAACACAGTACAAAATCAGAAGTCTTTCCAACTTGCCCTATTTAGATAAATTGGAGGCTGATAGTTCAGGCCTGCTTTGGCCAAGAATTTTAATAACAAGAACTCCTTTTGCTGTTAGAAGCCCATGGTGTTGAGGAAAATAATTGCTGGGCTGGAGATTTGAAGAATTTACTAACATTTTCAGTTTTTATTTGACTGTAACATTTCATAGTAAGAACACATTGGAGGATTTTCCATGTACTTCTCTTTTGAGTCTTTTAATAAATTATTTTCCTTATTTTGAATTCTTTAGAGCAGCTGATTTCACTTTTCTTTCTTGACTGTACTACCCTTAGGATCATGGTTCAAAGCCAGCCATGCTGGGAAAGTCTGTGAGGCTCTTATCTACAATTAACCACCTGAACACTGGAAGTGAGCTGTAACCAAAAAGTGAAAGAGCTCTAGCCTTGTGCAAAAGAGCTCAGGTGTAGCACCCAGGCCCTGAGTTCAAACCCCAACAACAACAAAAAGTCAAAAGCATTGGCACCGTAAAAGCCTTAATGATTAACAAAACACTTGAGTAATTTAATTTCAAACATGCCTGTAGCATTTGATTTGCTTATGAAGAAAGGAAATCTCTAATGCATTTTGTGTATACTTATTAACTCATTTATTGTTGTAACCAGAACATAATAATTTTGAAAACTAGTAATTCATGAACAGGAAAATTATATTCATTATTTCTTTGAATATTATTACACAGATATCCTAACCAATTGTAAATGTAATATTCTGAATGTATTAGGCAAAAGGGAATTCTTCCAGAAAAAACATAGTATAGAGCTACAAGAATATCCTGAAAACAAACACAGCAGGAATAATTCTTTCCATGGTGACAAATGCTCTCCAGTTAAATGAAAATTCTGAGAATTTCTGAAGTGTGTTTTAATCATTCCATTTCTCCTAATTTAGTTTGGTAATGGCTATGTGTTCAAGTTAATGGAAGTCATTGAACAGATAGACAGTAATTGTTCCTAATAAATGGAAAATTTAAGATGTTATTTCTGTAGCTACTCAAACTAAATGTTTCAGTTTATAATTTAAAAGAATATTTGTCTATCAAGAAAAAAATTAACCAAAAAATTGGGAGTATTTCTTACTATGAAAAAGAACTATGTTACACAAGTATCAAGGATTATATTACTTTGTCTTTGTTTCTTTGAACATCTGGCTATTGAAAATGAAAAAGAATTTAACTTGTTTGTCAAAACTAATTTGGGGATATTTATGTTTGGTATGCATAATTATAGATCTAAACTGACATACATATGTACATATACATGTATATGTATATGTACATATGCAAATTAGAAATTAAAGGTATCACATATATACATAAAAATTAAAATATAAAAATTAAAATGGTATCACACTATATGGATATGTATACAATATATATGTATATATCCGTGTATATATATATATACATGTATATGAAAACTAAAAATAAAAAACAGGTAGCACAGCATAGTTTACAAAATTAAATGCATCCAAACAAGATTACCCAGTAAAGTTATATTTGCATTTCTGGGAGATAAGTGATTCCAATGCTGCAGTAAGAAACTCATTAAAATTATCTCATCTGTTGTATTAATTAATATCCCATTATTATCCTTTTGTCATTTAAATTCTACTCTCTTGCTCTGTATGTTTGTACATGAAACGCACACACTAACTTTTAAACCATCTGTTATGGGTATCTGCTTTGTTTCTTTCTTTCTTCTTTTTTTTGGAAATCATAATAACTGTCATGAGATCTGAAATAGAATATTCTCCTGGCCTTCTGGTTAGGATCACATCTCCATCTTCTCCCAGGAAAATTGAAGTAACTATGGCATGGAATGAGCTCTGTGATCAACTATGGCTCATTTATTTCTAACTGTTATGACTAAAGGTGTGCCTGAAATCTTGGTGACATGAAAGGCTCTAAAGATAGTCCTTCATTTCACGTGAAATATTAATAACACTCTTTTTTTGCACATGACTGACCAGGAAAAATTGATTTTCTTCTCTTTTTTTCTTTACGGTTTTAAATCATTGATATCCATGCTATTTTATACCCCCCATCAACATTCTCCATCAATTATAAATATTAGCAAGAAATGTTCGCTAAATCTCCCTACTCTTTCCAGAGTGAGCAGGTTCTTTCCAACAAGTTGCTTCTCATAGGAACCTTTAAAGTCTCCCTGGTATTTCTCTTTTAGCTCAGAGAAGAAAGAAAAAGAAGTTTTAAAGGGCAAGGATTTGGGTGTGAAAACTTCTAACTCCTTCCTGAAAAACCTACAAAAATATACTAATATAATATGGTAGTTTTATTCATATATCCTATCATTTTTATGAATAATATACACATTTTCCAAATAATCAGGTATGCTTGCAAGTGCCCGGATTTAAAGTAAAATGATCTAAAAACTCAAGGTTCCAAACCAATCCCACTTGAGATTTTGCCAAAGACCAGAAATGTGGTGTAGTTTAGATGTAGTGATATTTGTCTAGAAGCTGGTTTTTCAGAAATGTGGTTTTCTCATTTACTTTGTCATTTACTTTGTCAGATATGCTCTTGAGCTGGACAACTGAGCTTTAATGGTATTGATAACAAAATCAACACTGTCTCTGGGAGATTTCACAGCACCATAATGGAAAATCTGTAGGACACCATAATGATCTTTTGGGATGTACAGTTGCCCCTTCTCATATTTGAAACCACTCTGTCAACATTGAGATACCATTCATCTTTTACCTTCAACTTCCTTAATTAACTTAGCCATCACACTCATGGTCACACTCCTCTCTTGTCCCCCAAGGACTTAAGTATTTTCCAGAAAAAAGTTTGACCATCACTTTTCTGGGAAACAAAAATGAAGCATAAAATTATAACACAGGAAACTATATCATTATTATCTCAGTGAGAAATACTTAAAGGTGATGTGGAACAATTCGTGCACAACTCTAGAAATAATTGACAGCATATCTATAAGGAAATTAAACACTATTTGCTTAGTACATCTTTAAAGAAAATTATTAGACATTCTCCTATATTGGATAAGGGTACTGAACACATTAAACTCTGAATTATGATTTCATTGTCTTTATTCACAAATATAATTCCTATTACTAAATGTGTCTGTAAATATTTAAGTGATGCTTGTAAAAATTTGGATTATATAGCATGTAATTTTTCATTTGTACCCATGTTTCCACACTGTTGTTTTAATACTATTCAAGTATATTATACATATCCACATTACATTACATATATTATTTATAAAATTATATACGATAAAATATATATACAACATTAGTACATGTTTAAATGATTTGGAAGAATTTAAGATTCAAATCAACAAATTTAACTCTAATGTACATCAATGTATAGAACAGTTTTATCCTGTAAGAAAATTACATTTAGTTGTTTATAATACACTTTAACTTTAGCCACACTTCAAGCAAGCATCAAACATATTTCTATTTCTATAAATTAATATGTTTCTTCCAAACGTGCACATTCAAACTTCTTTCTGATACAAGTATTTTGTTTCCACCATTCATACCCACTTTTGCTGCTAGGTTAAAATGTTTCAGTCTGTCATGATGTTTGAAAAAGCAGTTCACTGCTTATAGGAGCTGACTAGTAAGTATCCCATTGCTTTAATTCTCTTCCTTCAGTGACTACTGTTTCTACATGTGTTTTGTTTATTTTTATTCTTGTGAGTATTCTGGAGTTGTAAAACTGTTTGATTAAACTGATTATAGGCATACAATTATATATATTATATAACATATATTATACAATATACTAAAATATAGTTATATTAACTATATATTTAGTTCCAAAGAATGTTTTATTTATTATATTATAAATAGTGTGTATATATATCCTGATTATACATGATCAGTAAAATCTTACTTGAAGTTTTGAATTTTGACCTTTGCCTGGTTATATGGTTTCAGTACAATATTCTCAGAATATTGGTCAGCTATAATAGGTGATAATGCATTTTAAGGCATTGATAATGCATTTTAGATATAGGAATCCAATAAATTATATAAAATATCCATATTTATTATAAAGCTCACTTTGTTTTTGATATTTTTGTTCATCTGTGAGCTAAAGTAAGTGTTCTATGCATGTTAAATTCATATCCTGAGCATGCAAGTGTAGATGAACAGGCTAGGTTATAAGGTCTGATTATTTAGATGCATTATGTATCCTTTCAAAATATAGTATCTTCAGTTTGCTAGTGTATACGAACAGAAGCAACAACAGAAGTGAAAGATCTTTTGTATTTGCATTGAAAATATTTTCCCAGTTGATGGCTTCACAATTATCTTCATGTTTTATTATAAAGAGTAAATGTTTCATTTATATTGTCTCATTAATAAATATTCTCTTCTAGTATAAAATGGTTTGTGCGTATAAATATGTAAACTGTGTGAAATATTTGCTTCCAATTCACAATATTCTTTTGTTTTTGGAAAATTTATAACTGTGTGAGATTTATGTATGTTTATAAGTGGTGGAAAATCTCTTTCTTTGGGGATTTACTCTAATATGCCTAGTGGATTTCTGAAATTCTGGGCAATGTTTGTTTGTCTAGATTGTTCTCTATGAAGCATAGTGTTGACTTTTAGTTCAGAGTTAACTTGTACTAATATCTCTTTTATGTTCTGCTGTCTCCCTTACATCATTACTCTGGTGATTTGTGCCTTTTATTAACTAATAAAAATTACTTATATACAAGCTCTGTTTTTGCCAGAACAGTCATTCTAATAACCAAAGAATGCTAAATGACCAAGAGATTGGTAATCCTTCTGGAATGAATATTTTGGATGAAGAGGTGATTCACATTCTGATTGACTTAAAGTGAAACAAGATGAAATCCTGTTTCTCAGAATGACACATAACTTAATGCCCATGAATTCCTTATTTCTGTAAATTTCAGTTTTAGATTTTCAGGCCAAAATAATAACCAGATTTCTGAAATGAAAAACTGAATATGATGAAACCTGTTATATGTATTTTCAGGGAGGATAATTATGCTCTGAGAGTTTGATATTTAGTTTAGTTAAAAACATATAACACTAGCAAAACATAACTGCTATGAATTACACCGGAAAATTTTTAGTAAGATTTAAAGAATTTAAACGTGTACATATATTTATTTATGTGTAAGTATTTGTATTTCTGGATTTTACTAATCAATTTGTTATTTTTGAAAAACAAACTTAAACTTAATTTTCTTCATGGCAACTGGTTTATATGTAATTTCAATTACTCAGTTTTCTATTTCTCCAGCTCCTGTTTTTTTTTGTAATTTCTGTATAGATTTTAAAATCATCACATTAATTTCTTCAAAATATGCTGAATTTTAGATTAGGGATTTTCTACATGAATTTGGATAATGATTACAATTTAACTCTAGTCTGCTTACATGGTATATTGGCATTTATTGAAATATTTACTAATTACTAAATATTTCTTCAGCGTAGCAATTCTATTAAATATTTATTTTAATGTGATTTTACATTATTTAGTCTAAAACAGTGACAGAAGGGAATAAACCAAAGGGGGTGGGAAAAACGAAAGAGGGGAGAAAAAAAAAACCGAAACAATACAAAAACAAAACAAAAAAAAACCAAAAAACAACTTTTGTTTCCATTTCTCCATTTTATTTTGACAAGCATCATTTTATATGATCATATGCACATAGCTATTGAGCTCTAGTGATTGTTTTTAAAGTAGGTAGCTGGTAAAGGAGAATGCCACGCAGTATTCAGGCAGGAGAAAGAAGTTTATTACCCAACTGCTGGCCTGTGGCCAAGAAGAAGCATGGCCTGAGAGAAGGGAGAGAAGGGGCCAAGCCCACCCAACCCTGTTTATCTAGGGGGGTGTGGGGGGAGGGAGAGGGTGACCAGGTGGATTAGGATGTAACTTCAAAGAAAGGGGAGGTAACTGCCTTCAGGTCTGCTGGTTACACAGGTAACTGGGTGGAGACTTAATGAGGTGGGGGCATCTGAATGGAGCCCTCCGGGGATGGACCTTACAGCTCTCCCTCAATAAATGTTTAGATTGCTGTTTAATTAATCATGTCCAAGTGTAATTATTTGTGTTTTTATTATCTATTGGGTTTACCTGTAGCTTTATAGGCACATTGTTATTATAAATGAGGGAAACCATTCAGCCTATTTCTCGGGTCTGGCTTACTTTGCTTAGAAAATATACTGTTTAGTACCATACCTTCCTGTGGTTGTACCTACACTATCTCTGTAATCTTATCTGAGTATATTGGAAACCGTGTTTACTGGTATTGGAAGTAGGAAATTCAAAGGGAATACCAAATTTGAGAGACACAGGGTAAAAAAAGAGAAACAACTACAAAAGCAATACTTGCAAAACTGTTTGGTGTAAGTGAACTGAACACCTGGGGGGGGGAGGGAAAGGGGGGGAGGGAGGGGGGCATGAGGGACAAGGTAACAAACAGTACAAGAAATGTATCCAATGCCTAATGTATGAAACTGTAACCTCTCTGTACATCAGTTTGATAATAAAAATTAAAAAAAAAAAGAAATATAAGAAAAAAAAAAAAAAAAAAAAAGAAGGCAGGGACAGTGCTTAGGCCCTGAGTCCATGCCCCAGGACTGGCAACCAAAACAAAACAAATAAAAATAATTGAAACCTCAAAAAAAAAGAAATTATAAATATAAGCCGGGTGCTGATGGCTCAGGCCAGTAACTCCTGCTATTCAGGAGGCTGAGATATGAGGACAATACAATTCTAGCCCAGGCAGGGAAGCCCATGAGACTCTTACCTCCAATTAAACACCAGAAAATTGGAAGTAGAGCTATGGCTTTAGGTGGTAGAGTGCTAGCCTTGAGCAAAAGAGCTCAGAGACAGTGCCCAGGTCCTTAGTTCAAGTCACAAGACTGAATGTGTGTGTGTGTGTGTGTGTGTATGTGCATACACATATACATATATACATATATGTGACTATTTTTATAACCATGTTGCTTTCTTTTTTACTTGTATATGTAAAGAAATTACTCTTCTGGATGGACTCGAGGTTTAGTTATATATTGCCATTGTCTTCTATTACAAAATCAGAATGAATCTGGGAATATGGCCTAGTGGAAGGAGTCAGGATGGTACTAACTTTAGTCTTCTGCCTAAAGATGGGTACCAAATTGAATACAAAACTTACAAATTAGTTAATATGGGGATGGGGATATGGCCTAGTGGCAAGAGTGCTTGCCTCGTGTACATGAGGCCCTGGGTTCAATTCCCCAGCATATACATATACAGAAAATGGCCAGAAGTGGCGCTGTGGCTCAAGTGGCAGAATGCTAACCTTGAGCAAAAAGAAACCAGGTACAGTGCTCAGGCCCTGAGTCCAAATCCCAGGACTGGCCAAAAAACAAAACAAAACAAAACAAAATTGGTTAATATGTGAAATTAACACAAAAGAATTGGTAGCTAATTGTATGTTGTTAAAATACTAATTTGAATTTAACCAAGTATTGAAAAATTTATAACACAATTGGATATATTAGTACTCTGAAAGAGCACATGCCAAAGTTAATATATTATTGCAAAAATTTTATAAGCAAAATGTTACTGAACTCCTGGTTTATACAGTTTTATCTTCTAGAAATATTTGCTGAAATATTCACAAATTATGTAATATTAAAGATTAGCTATAATTTAAGCATCAAGAAGAGGGACAAAGGAATTTGATGTTGAAACATGAATTTGTTATTATGAAAGTTACATTATTGCTATATAGCTCTTATTTTAATCTTTATTCTTGCTTTTGCAAGGTTTCCATATTTCAGAAAGTTATGGAATTGTATGTGTTAGTTTGTATTTTGCTCTATAGCTAATTTCTCTAAAAGTTAAGAAATTTGATCTTCCTATGAAACATAGGCCTGAAAATATTTAACTAAATGTAAGCAACCTAGACAATTATGGGAGTTAACCAATTCCAAACACAAATCAGAAATGTGTATACAAGTAAGGTAGAAACAGATGGGAAGATAGAACAAAGAAAAAATTTATTTTAATGAATAAAAGGCGATGCTGTAGTGGTATACACGCAGCTGATGGTTTGAGGTAGAGCTAAGAGGAAGACTTTTTCCCCTTAGCTCCTGCTGAGCTCATTTGTTTGCCTCTCAGAACATTGGGAATCTGGACTGCTGCGTTGATTTACTCATTGAGGAAGGGTGCAGGTGGCATGGCACAAAACATGAGTTTTTCTGTGATAGCTCATATTTGGAGAAGGTAGGGGGTAGAGATGAAATTTCCCACTGGATTAAGCTTTTATCTATTTTATAACCATGTTACAGTGCATCTCTTCCTCTAACTTAATATCCTGTGTGTCATCATCTTGTGTGTCATTGGCTTTCATGCCTTCCAATTATTTTGTTTCCATTGAATATTGATGTTTAGCTATTCGTTATTTCTCTGAATTTTAATAAATGTTGATTTTGACTATCTCATATCAATCTCTTTTTACTGAAATACTTATGCTTAACTACATGGAATGGTTGAGTATTATTTATCACAGCATAGTTTCATAATATCCTATTTCCAATGTTCATATTTTATGTTATATAACTTTACCCTTCAGAAAGTAAAAAGTACTTCATAATGTTTTTCTTTTCATGAGCTCTTGACAAATCCCAAATGTTTGAGGCTCGCTTGTTGGAGGAAGTAAACAGCCATGTAGGAAATGATTCCTCTTTTTTACCAGACAAATAGTGCTTTTATAAATCAATTCATGAAACATGACTAGAATTAATTAAAATATCAGCAATTCTGTCTTTAGCTTAACCCAAACATTTACTAGTAGTATTAATAGTTTCTTTTTTTAAATTTTTTTTTAAAAAATGTTAAAAATGCAAAATGACACCATTTACAAAGTAAAGGGATTTCAGATATTTAAATAGTGTGTTCTTACACATGAAGCATGCACATATTAATATTCAAAATCAGTTGAAGAAAACTAAATTATATACAAGAAATGAGAGATAAGTGTTTGTGTGTGAATATATAAAAATAATAATAAAAGTTATTATAATAATAAATACACATAAAACTCAATTTTTTTTATTTACTTAGAACACTGAAGTGTCAAGTTTATCTCGGATTTATTCATGCTTCTTACCTGAAAATAATGGACTTCAAACTCGACAACTCTTCACCATTGGATTAGAGAAAATAAACCTGACTCAACAATTAATCTAAACTATATTATACATGATACTGAAATGAAAATATAAATGCATTAAACAGAATCTATTGCCTCATTTCTTGACTTATTGTCCAACATCCTATTTTGTACATAGTACAAAGGAATTCTATCTGAACAAGAAGAAAACAAACCTAAATCTGATACATGAATATTTGTTTCTCATGTCTGATTATTCTAAAATTTCCAATTTATGTGAGTAAACTTAAGCAATACTGCAAAGATAGTCTAGAATCAAAAGACCAGATATGAGAAATATTTTACATCTGTTTTTCCAATATATTGTCTTATGATTCAGGATTATTTGTTCTGACTTTCTACAGGTCAGCACTCATATATTGATTACAAAATTAATAACATCATATTGCACATGTAAACTTTTGAAAATATGTACAAAAATCTATCAAAACAGTATCAAGTACAATATTTTATTTGTATTCTGATACTGTATTCTGATATAAGAACTCTAGGGTATTGAATAAAATTTTATAAGTGGCTACATTTGTCTTTATCTATATTTATACAAAGATTTTCTAGAATCCTATACACACACACACACACACACACACACACACACACACCCCACAGCAGTGTTAGCAAAAACTTTGAAGAATTATGTAATACCAGAGTTTTAAATAGCTTTTCAACTCTGGTTTGGTATTCTCACTTGTGAAGGTCCCCTTTGCTTGTCTGTGCTGAAAACTCTTGGAGAGGTGACAATACAGGAAATACATCCTTTCCTTATACATGAAATACAATTTTCTGACAATTGTAAATCATCAGAAAATAACTTTAAAGGACTTTGGATTTTTAACTGCTCTTGTCGAGAAAAATATGTTTTACTAGGAAGATAAGTATATAATAATGTATTTATACTTTATATTACATTCCAATAAGAATTTCCCTTTAGAACCTTAAGAAGATAAAAGCCTAAATGTGTTCTAGTATTATTAACAATGTAATATTATATATTAGCTAGGGTCCTCCTGCTCTTAGTTAGTTTTTGGCTCAAGCTGTCCCTCTAACTTTTGAGCCACACTTTCATTTCTAGCTTTTGCTGATTAATTGGAAATAAGATCTTTTAAATCATTTTTTCAGTATCCTATTGAGAAACAGATGATACACAGTCATACATAGTCATTTTTTCTATCAGTACCAAATATCATCAGCTGCAAAAATTAACAATTCATTCATTAGTCATAGCAGCATGTTCTCCTTGAAGAGATCAATTACCCAAGATTTCAAATTCAGGAACTGCTCTTCCTCTAATAATTAAGGAAATGATTGCACCTTGAAGAAACACATTACACAAGTATAAACTTAGCACAATTTTCAAAGGTAATGGTGTTTCTAAAGTAACTTTCTGTTTATGTACTAATAAGATACCTGGAATGATTTAAATGCTGTTATTCATTTATTAATATTTTTCTTAAATGATTACAAATAACTTAAAAGCCTTTGATTTAATTATTCTCTTCTAAGTGATTTCCATAAAGAGAGTTCAAAGTAAAATACAAATTTGGTTAAAATAGACAATCTATTACATTAATAATAATTAAATTTACATGTTTATACCTCATTCTTTTTCTTTTAAATTTCAAATAGTACATTAAAAATAACAACAATGAAAAACTACTTGCTTCCATATCTTGGTGTTTATTTCACTTAGCATCATCTTATATGATCATAAGTACATAGACACTGAGCTATTGTGATCCTCTGCTAGGACTATCCTAGACATATACTAATTATCTACTATCCCACACTCATTAGAAATGTATGACTGAAATAGGCTTCATTTCTCCCTCCCTCCTCCCTCTCCCTCCCCCCTTTCTCCCCACCCTCCCCTTTCCCTTCCTTCCCTACCTTCCTCTGTCCCTCCCTCCCTTTCTTCCTTCCTTTCAAGCAGATACCAAAAACACAATGTCAGGCAAGGCCAAATCTTCTAGAGTTAAAAATAAACCAACATTCAGAAGTTCACATATTAATTTTGTCACAATGTATATTTAACTCGGGAAGTTTGTAATTTCATTGTTCCATTTAGGATTACATTTTAAATATGCTCTTCTAATGATTTTTGGTTATTTTTTCCATTTTACTCAAAGTTTAGACAATTCATTTGAAATATTAGTTTCAGATACTAACTTTGAGGATGATTCTTCATTTTTCAAGTTATGATTGCTATAAATTTAGGTAATAATAAGCATGTTAGTACCAGCAGTGCTGAAATAGTCTGTTAGTTCTTACTAGCCTCCCCACAGTCATGCTTTTTCTTTCCCAAACCTTCAATTTATTTTTAATGTAAAAATGCAAATTTGGAAATCCACTGTGTTTTTCTCTTAATGGAACACTTCTTAAAAGTAAAAATAAAGACATTCTGACTATTCCAGTTTTGTCTATTTCTTCAAACTGAAGATTTTATTTATTTATTTTGCTTTTCAACACTGTAAGGTTCACCCTTGGGAGGGCTTCATGCAGATGCCTCCCACCTATTTAAGTCAGCACCCAGTACCTGAGGTACCTAGGTAACTGGGATACCTGGAGGCAGTTTTCTCCTCCGCTGAAGTCAGATCCAATCCACCCAGCCATATCTCCCACCTTTTCCTATATAATCTGGCTCAACATGTTCCCTCTTTGCTTTCCTTTTCTCTCTACTGTTTCTTCCTCTTTTCTCTCTTTTTCCCTTCTTCCTTCCCCTCTGTCTCCTCATGCCTCCATCTTGTGTGGGCTGGCAGATTACTTTTCCCCCAGTGAACTCTTCCCTGCTTGAACCTTGTGGCAGGTTTCTTTTCCAGCAAACCTTACATTCTGGTGCTGTGCCTCAGGAGGGGACAGAGTCAGGTGTCACTGGATCTCCTCCTCCCTCTTCTCTTTTGAGGTCTAATCCACCTCTTTGACCACCCCTCCTTGAACCAAACTGCCAAAAGCCGGAGGAAACTCAACTTCAGACTTCTCACCTTTACCATTTCTGGCTATGCATCCATCACACCATCTCCTCTCGAAATCTGGTGAGTGACCCCTATCTACAGGTCCTCTGTTTGTCTGACCACGCTGGAGGGATGCCAAATGCCTTTTGGGCCAGTCTGTCCTCATTTCAAGGATGCCTGAATCGATATTTTGACTCTACATCCTTGCAGATCCTTGTCTATGTCTTTATGGACTACTATATCCTCACCAGACTACTCCATAAGTCAGAATGACTGATAGGCTAGAAAATCAGAATCAGTGGCCCAACCTTTTGGCTTGTACTCTTGAGAGTATGATGTGGGCTGGGTTCCAGGGATGGCCTTCTAAGTTCCTTCTCTAAGGCTAACCATTTTGAGTTTGATCCACTCCATGTGCCAAAGTAAAAAGCAGGAAGTTTTAGAGAAATAACTCTGACAAGTATTTGTGGTCAATTCCTAATAAGTTACAGCCCCTGCCACATGAGACTTCTTCCAGGCTTCATTCAAGGACCATCAAGGGACAGCTGTTGCTTTCCTTCTCTCAGAGGGGCCACATTTCTGCCTTTTACCCCTAATGCTGATGCCCTTTGCCAGCACGAAGTAGCCAGAGACAGTAGGAGCCCTTTTTCATAATTATTAAAAGGCCAGAATGTATGGTCCACCCCTGGGAGGGCTCCGTGCAGATGTCCCCCACCTGTCTGTGCCCAGTACCTGAGTTACCTAGGTAACTGGCACACCAGGAGGCAGTTACCTCCTCCTTTTCTGAGGTCATATCCTATCCACCTGGCCTTAGCCCCTGCCTTCCCTATATAATCCAGCTCAACATGAGTCCCCACTCTCTTTCCTTTTTCTCTCTTACTCTCTCCTGCTCTTTTTTTTTTTTTTTTTGTCAGTTGTGGGAAGCCCTCCCAGGGATGGACCTTACAAACAGTAGATTCAATAATTTAGGATACTACAGACCCATATTCTTTCCAAAGCAGAATGCAATAAAGTGCTCTAAATATGAATTTTTGTGAGTTTACTGGCTATGCGGAACTATAACTGTTGTGACTCTTTCTGAGGATTACTCTCAAATTATATTTTTCAATGGTCAACAAAGGGAAATTCTGTGTAGAGGGCTTAATGTGCTTTTAAGGAAAAATGGCCAAATATTACAGATTACGTGTTTTGTTTTGTTTCTGGATGATGGGTTTGAGTATGTCAGGGTATATCTTAACATATTATCAAATGACAAACTACATATTAATTTTAATAAATAGTTCTTAAAGTTGTTTCAAACATAAGCTTTACTTGGGATTGACAAGTATGAAAATTGAGTTAAGCAATGTTGCCTAATACCCAGCCAGTCATGTATAAATTTAGAAGTTAAACTTGAGGCATAAAGATAAGGCAAGCAAAGGAAAATTCTTGCTTTGTTATTTACAGATGCTATAGTAATGTATTCTCAAAAAGATTTTATGAGTTACCTATCATTCAGGCATCTCAGATGAGGAAACCAAGTGTGAAAAAAAGAATAATTGCCCTAAAACTGCCTAGTGATTATGATTTGAAGGAGAATGAACCAGGGTTTGTTTTTTTTTTTTTTGGCTCTAGAAGCAATCAACATTGCAAAAGTAGAGGTGAGAATCTATATATTTTGTGTTCCTTGTTTGTGTGAAGTCACTGTAAGTCCTCTTCATCAGCTCTACAGTTAGCAATGACAGTCAGGAAATAATGAAGATGAATGTCAAAGGCAGAAAGATTCAAGAGTAGCTGCTGTTATGATTATGAATCCCCCAGTTCCAAATTGAAGTTTGTTCACTTAAAAAAAGAATCAATTCACTTTCAGACTTCATGAAGTTCTACTCCAACAACTGATACATTTTTGTTCTCAAAGCTTATTTGACAACATAAATTAGGAAGTAATCTATACTGGGAAAAGAGGCTGCTCTTCCAGAATTATAGTGAAATAAATCCTGAATATAAAACATAATACTAAAGTAGAATGTTGTCTATTTTAATTGATCAATGGAAAATAGTATTTTGACAATTTTTATCTGGGAAGTTCTGTTTTAGATGTTTATTTTCTAATTAATCTCACAAAATTTACCACACTTCACTTTGCCATTCTCAGCTGTTATGTTCATGACAGTAGTGAAAACAAAGCTGAACCTTTGATCATCACATGAGCCAATTGACCTTAGTGAGCATGGCCTCCTCCAAGCAGCACTTTGAATCCTGCTTAACAATAGCGTGAGGGAAGGGTAGATTAAATCTTTAGTGGATGACCTTCCACTTATCCTACTAAATTCAACTCAAACATAAGTGACATTGATGGTAACTATGTAGCACTACTCATAATTTTTCCTTTAACAAAGCTGTTTATCTGTACAATGAATCTTGATCTATGTCACAACTTTAACTTCTTCTCTGCTTTAGACTTCTTTAGACGTCTCCTCTTTAGACCCAATTTTTCAATTCTGTAGTATATGCAATGAATTCTTGCCTTCAATCTTCCCACTTCCTCTTCATTCTTCTGCCTCTCTCCCATTGACCCCATGCTCTATCTTGCAAGTACTCATTTCCTGGTACTTATGTTTTGGACACTAACAGTCTTTTTTTTAATTTATTTTTTTAGAATTGTACTATTTGAGCTCTTCGTAGAGTCTATACTTCATTTAATTCATTTATAATCCCTTGCTTAATACCTAGTATATGTATAGGCACATTCTAACTACCACAAATGAGGGAAATCATGTAACCTGTTTTCCTGGGTCTGGCTTATTTTGCTTAATATTTTTTTTCAGTATTCCCTTTATTTATGAATGGTAAAGACTGATATTTATTACAATGTTGCAGCAAATGACTTTTTTCAATAATGTCTGCTCTGCCATCAAATAAATTACGTAGCTCCCTCTAAATGAATCTCAGGAAAGAGTAAAACAAAAGTGCATTTAATAAAGTACAAAATTCTATAAATCCAGACTAGTAAGACACCATGTTTTTCATTGTCAGTTTGACTATGAAAGGAAGCTCCAAATGGGCCATTCTTTCCAAAGAGAATGTCAAAGGCCTTTTCAAAGAAAGCTTTTAATAGTAACCATACTATGAGATAGACTTTTTTTCCTCATAAGTAAGATGTCAGTGTAACATTTTCCTAATGAAATAGGCACTGCTCCAAATGCACCAGAAAATTCCTACAATTCCAAACCTTTAAATTAACTGTTGTTTTTAGTTCAAATTTTTATTGTACTTTCTGGATTGAGTAAGTAATATCGTTTTCTTTCCTCCTCCCCTACCCCTCTCCTCACCTCCCCTCTCCCTTCCCCCTCCCCTGCTCCCTCCTCCCTCCTCTCTCCTCCCTCATCCTCCTCCCACCTCTCTCCTCCCTCCCCTTCTTCAATCCTCCCTCCTCCCTCCTTCCTTCCTTCTTCTTTCTCCTCCTCCTTTTCCTCCTCCTCCTCCTTCTTTATAATGTGTGATGTTACACTTCATATAAGGACTTTGTAAAATGCACTTGGGTTTTCAATTGTGATTAATAATAGAGTTCTAACAGTGCTAATTTTTTAGATCAATTAGGAGATCATCAGTGTTTTCTAAATATAAAATGAAGAAAACTGGCATCAGGGAAATTTAAACTCAAGAAACAGAAGAGTAATTTGAAGCTTTTATGTGTTACTAGAAGTATCATTTGTAGATAGTTCCAAGATTAGTAAAATATTTATTTTTATTTTTTATTTTTATTTTTTTTTTTTGGCCAGTCCTGGGCCTTGGACTCAGGGCCTGAGCTGTCCCTGGCTTCTTTTTGCTCAAGGCTAGCACTCTGCCACTTGAGCCACAGCGCCACTTCTGGCCGTTTTCTGTATATGTGGTGCTGGGGAATCGAACCTAGGGCCTTGTATATCCGAGGCAGGCACTCTTGCCACTAGGCTATATCCCCAGCCCCTAGTAAAATATTTAATAGGAAGGATTATTTGATAAAATGCTTCCATGAAAGTTAAAGAACATAAAGCATTTGTATACATAGAGCACCAGATAGCTGTTTTAAAATGGCAAACTAATTATTTACCACATTCCTTGCACTTACCCTCAGATTAACTAATTTGGGAATATCTGATAAATCATAATATATTATTTACTACGGATTCTATATATACTACAATTTAATATAACACATAAATCATTACGATTTATTTATAGGCATTTTAACACATTTTGGTGAGAAGTTAAAGGTAATGTAATTGCCTTTTAAATAATTTAAGTGAGCAAATGAGTGTCAGAAGCACCTCCGTAGTGGATACCTAGGATATATTGGAATTCCTAGATAATACTCCAGATTGCAAAGGTCTTTGTGAATCATCTCCAACATGTAATTTTCTTTCCTCAGAGACCTTCATTATAATGATATTTAAAGTGCTTAATTTTTGTTTGGCTTGGACTCAGGGCAAGAGAACTATCCCTGGCTTCTTTTTGCTCAAGGCTAGCACTCTACTTAAGTCACTTCCATCTTTTTCTGTTTATGTGGTGCTGAGTACTCAAACCCAGGGCTTCATGCATGCAAGGCAAGCACTCTACCAATAGGCCATATTCCCAGCCCCAAGTGCTTAATTTTATTAGTGCAAATTTTCTGAACTTTTTTCTATTCTCTGTACCTGGTAAATGTCTCCGTGTGTGTGTGTGTGTGTGTGTGTGTGTGTGTGTGTGTGTGTGCATAACAGGAAGAATGAGCAAATTAAGAAAGCAAAGTTGCAACTTTGCAGATAGTATGTATCACCTTTCTCTTGCCATAATTAACATTAAATAATGATTCTATCTTTTCCCTTTGAAGAGCCTTCATGTTGATTTCCATAGAGCCTGAACTGATGCATATTTCCTACCAGAGTGTGTAGCATTTTCTTTTCCCCTGGAATCCTCCCTAGCACTTGTTTTCTTGAAAACTGCCTTTCTCACTGGGGTGAGAGGCAGCATCAGTGTTGTTGGGATTTGCATTTCATTGATGCCTAAGGATTTTGAACTTTGTCTTCTGAGAATAATCAATACCATTCATTTGTCTATGTGTTGTATTGTACTTTGTCTTTAATATTTTGAGATTAAGTATAATTTAGATATTAATATTTTCTCTGATAGATGGCAAAGATTTTTGCCCATTGTGTAAGTTGCTTCTTCATTTTGGTTACTGTTTATTAATTGGTGCAATTCCATTTGCAGATTCTTACATTTCATTCCGGATTAATTAGTGTTCTATTAAGAAAGCCATTAACTATCATTGTATCTTCTACCTTTTTTTCCCTAGTAGTTTCAGAATTTCTAGTCTTACATTAAGATTTTTATCACACCTTGAATAGATTTTTTAAAGGTTTAGAGCTAGTAAAAAAATTTCAGTGATCTAAATATGACTGTTAGGTTTTCATCACCATTTGTGGAAAAGATTTCACCCCTTTATCAAAAATCAGTTTGCTGTAGGTAGGTAGGTTTTTGTGAGAGTTCCATGGTGTTATATAATATGAAGCCAGTTAGTGTGATACTATCATTATTCCTTTTTCTTTTCAGAAGTGATTTGGCTATTGGAAAACTTTTATGTTTAACTATGAATTTTTGGATTACTCTTTTTGATACTATGAAAAGATAGTGGGATAATGATGTGAATTAAAGTCATTAGTGAAGTAAGGGCCTTCTATGGTCATGGATTACACAGTTAATATTGTGAAAATGGGTATTCAATGATTATTTCCTGAATGCGAACAAAAAGAAAATGATAAGAAAGAGTGTTTTTTGTTTTGTTTTGTTTTTCCAAGACTGCCTTTCTTCTCTCCTGCAATTAAGATGACTTAATTTTCTTTGTCTCTGAAACTCTGTTCATTTATTTTTTCAGATTGAGAAATTTCTATTTGTACATCTTTTACTTCATTGATTTTTTCCTTCCTTTTCCCTAATGTTTATGCACTGAAATGGTTCCTCATTCTTATTTTGAATGTATTTGCATAATATGTATTCAACTTCTATGTCCATGAAAAACTTATAGTAGTTTAAGTTGGTATCAGCTTTCAGAAGAGAAATTGGAAATAAATTCAATCTGCCTTATAGTACCTATTCTTGAATTCATCTCCACACTTCCCATTCTTGTTGATTTAGAGGAAGTGGGCTCAAACTTAGACAAAGAAAAAAATATTCTACATATCCTGGCTACTATGGGAACTAGTTTTCATGATACATGATAATTCTGGTGCTAAATCTACTATAAGTATATGGCACTGTAGGTATATGACATGGTATTTAAACTTCTTTCAGCACAAATTAACTAAAACAAATGAAAACAAAGATGTCATAATAATTAAATAAAATAAAAATGTGTTTATATGAAACAAATAAACAGAAATACACACATTGACTCTTGATTAAAATTAATTTCTTCACTCAATAACATTTTTTTCAGTGGTAAACTAGAAAGATTATTTTGTATGTGTATAAATACACATATACATATCAGTTATTGATAAAATATTGAATATATAATCTTTAGTAATACCCTAAATTTTATAAAGCAATATATTATTAACATCATAATCATTAATATATTCACTAGGTCACTTTATCTACTTAATTTTATTATATATTGGTATCAGAAATAATAAATTAAAAAATGTACTTACAAGGGTAATGATACCTTTCAAAAATAAACAATACTTACATTAAGAAGTGTAAATTTTAATTTATAAAACGTGTGTTCGCGTGTGCCTGTGTGTGTATGTGCATGCATTCATTGAGGGGCGGGTGGTGGCAGCTATTGGCACACATGAACTCAGAGTCTCATATTCCCACTTGGCTTTATTTCTCAAAGCTGCCATTCTACCACTTGAGCCACTTCTCAAATTTGGGCATTTTACTGGTTAACTAGAGATCAACGTCGCACAGATTATCCTGCCCAATATGCATCCTCAGATCTCATTATCCTGATCATCTAATATTCCAGAGTAGTAACCAGCACCCAGCTAAGAAGTATAATATTTGAGGAAACATTTTATTGAAATTTTGCTTAATTTGCCTGGGATAATAGAATCAAAATTCTTGAATGCAAAATTTCCAAATAGTTTTTCTAAATATCTGGTATTTTTGTCTGTCTGAGCTGGTCCTGGAGCTGGCTCAAGCTGATCCTGGGCAGTGTCCCTGACCATTTTTGCTCACGGGTAGCACTCTGGAAGTGGAGCCACAGCTCCACTTGTGACTTTTTGGTAGTCAATTGGACATAAGGGTCTTTTGAACTTTCCTGAAGAGGCTGGCTTTGGACAACAATCCTCAGATTTCTGCCTCCTGAGTGTTGGGTTTGCAGTGGGTTTTAAAGCTTAAATTTATAAGTTCATAAAAGATGAAGCTATTAGAATTACTCAACCTCTTTCTATATCTATATTAGAGAACTATGCATCTAAAAACAATTTTACAAAATGCAAAGTAAATAACAGATGGAAAGAATGTTTTTAAATGTAAAATATTGGCACTTTGATTGCTATGAGCTACCTGTAAATAACACTTATTTTTCTCCCATTTGCATACGTCCTTACCATTATTACTAATGCTATGATTTGCATTTCATAACATTTCTTTCCCAAAGTTAAATTTGATGTTAGGCTTTAGAATTTAAAATTATTTTTTCTAGCAGGCCATTGTTATGTATTTTATGCTACTTAAAGTCAGTGGCTAAATACTTTGATTTACTTCACATGATGAAAAATGTGTTTTCCTCAGCTCTACTGTTAGTCCCTCCTTCCTTAGGTCCTCTTAATCCATTTTTGGGTTATATCCACCTGCTACTGTATAGAAAATTGACTACAGGCACTTGAGTTGGAATTAATCCTCAAATTTCAATTTCTTATCTTTACCAATCCACTGCCTCACCCTGCATTGAAAAACTATCTTAGCCTGTGTGGTAGAGGAGTCAGTTGTTCTGCTAGTACCTTTCTTTCAAAATCAACTTAGGACTTGGGCTTCTGGTGACTTATATATGTAATCTTAGCTACTCAGGTGGGTGAGATCTGAGAATCCCAGTTCAAGGGCAGCCCATGTGGTACATATACACAATGGAATTTTATGCCTCTATCAGAATGACATTACCCCATTCATAAGGAAATGGAAGGATTTGGAAAAAATTACACTAAGTGAAGTGAGCCAGACCCAAAGAAACATGGACTCTATGGTCTCCCTCATAAGGAATAATTAGCACATGTTTAGGCTATCAAAGCAGAGGATCACAAGAGCCTAATAGCTATACCCTTATGAATGCATAGATGATGCTAACTGACATGAACTCCATGTTATGGAAACGACTGTTATATTACTGTTGTAATTATTTTCAACATGCCATGTGAAACTGTAGCTTTTATTCTTGATGATACTCTTGTATCCTCTTCCTGTGGTTGTACCGCACTATCACTGTATCTTATCTGAGTACATTGGAAACTGTATATACTGGTATTAGAATTAGGAAAGTGAAAGGGAATATCAAAACTGAGAGACAAAGGATAAAAAGACAAATGACTACAAAAGCAATACTTCCAAAACCATTTGAACAACTCATGGAGGAAGAGGGAAAGGGGGAGGGGGAGGGGGAAAGATGGAGGAGGTAACAAACAGTCCAAGAAATGTACCCAAAGCCTGACATATGAAACTGTAACCTCTCTGTCCATCACTTTGACAATAAATAAGAAAAAAAATTAACACCCGCTTTAAAAAAAAGTCATTTTAGACTCTTATCTCCCATTAACCACAAAAAGTCAAAAGTAGAGCTCAAAGGGTAGAGTTGTAGCCTGAACACAAAAGCTCAGGAACAGCACCAGACCCAGAGTTCAAGGCCCAGAGCTAACAAAGCAACAAATAAAGAAAAATCAACTTACTCAACAAGGGTATCCAATGATATTGTCATGAGTCATGTATGCTAAACATTGAAACTTGACCACTTGCTAACACTTAATGAGAGAACTTATTTATGTCCAATGGCTATAATTCAAAGAATTTAACACTGGCAATATTGTAAAGGTGATAATAATGCTTTTCTAAATTGAGCTGAGTCTATAGTTTTCTATTTAGTCTTTGAACTCTTCATTTAAGTAAAAAGTATAAATTAGTTTGCTATACTACAAGTGGGAAGAAACTAAATGAGACATAAATTTTAAGATTGGTACACAAATTTTGTAGCTAAAACAAAAATCACCCAAATAGGTACCAAATAGGTACTTTCTTCACATTGACATCACTCACAGAATTCTCTGATTATCTAGGGACAAGACACATCAAGGTAGAAAATACATTTAATTCTCTGTTAATTTCACAATTTCTATAATTTTTCTAATGCCCTTTCCATATGTCCGGGAATGTTTCTATAACTCTTGAGCAGAATACTAAAAGAAAGTGATAATGTAATAATAAGTGATAACACTAAAATGAAAATTAAGTTTAGAAAGCTAATTCCAAAGTAACTGGACTTATGTAAATGTCAAGGACTGTAGTGCATGTTTCCTGTATATTTATTTATTTATGTGAATCCGTGGGACATACATTTAAGTAAGTGCGACTTAGAGCTAGAAATTACCCTGGAAACAAAACTTGTTGTTCCTTCTTTGAGGAACTTCGAATACAGTTTTTCCATAATGACGATGAATATTTATGTTGCAATATAGTGTAAAATAGTTCGAAAGTGTCCCCTTAGTTTTGTATATTGCATGTTTTGTCCTAGACCACGTATTTTAAAAGTTCCTTTTCCTTACAATTTTTGTCTCATATTTATTTATTTATTTATTTATTTATTTATTTATTTATTTATTTATTTATGATATGGTACTTCATTTTGCATCCCAGACTATTTTTTGGTTTATTTATTTATTTTTTGTGGACCAAATGCTGAATTATTTTTTTCTTCAATTTTTTTCCTTTATTGTCAAAGTGAGTTACAGTGGGGTTACAGTTTCATATGTAAGGCAGTGAGTAAATTTCTTGTTCAAATTGTTACCTACTCCCTCATCCCTCCCCCACCTCCCCCGTCCCTCCTACCCTCTGCCCACCCCACCCTCCTCCATGAGTTGTACAGTTGGTTTACACCAAATGGTTTTGTAAGTATTGCTTTTAGAGACATTTGTCTTTTTATCCTTTGTCTCTCGATTTTGGTATTCCCTTCTCTAGTTCTAATATACGTATACACAGTATCCGGGGTACTAAGATAGGATACAGTAATAGTGGGGGTGAAACCACAGTAAGGGAGTACTAGAAAAAAAAAAAAAGGTACCGTTTCACATAGCATGTTGAAAATAAACTGATCTAACACTTGTTTCCATATCATGGAGTTCATTTCACTTAGCATCATCTCATGTGTTCTTAAGGACATAGGCATTGGGCTATTGTAATCTTCTGCTATGACTAGCCTAAACATGTACTAGTTATTCCCTATGAGGGAAACCATAGAGTCCTTGTTACTTTGGGTCTGGCTCATTTCACTTAGTATAATTTTTTCCAAGTCCTATTTCCTTGCTAATGGGGCAATATCATTCTGATAAAGGCATAGAGTTCCATTGTATATATGTACCACATTTTCCTGATCTAAGGGGCATCTAGATTGGTTCCATATTTTAGCAATGACAAATTGTGCTGCTATGAACATTGTTGTGCTGGTGGCTTTAATGTGGTCTTGCTTATAATTTTTTGGGTAGATGCCCAAAAGTGGGCTGTTGGGTTGTAAGGGAGCTCTATGTTTAGCCTGCTGAGGAGCCTCCACACTGCTTTCCAGAGTGGCTGAACAAGTTTACATTCCCAAACAATGTAGTAGGGTTCCCTTTTGGCCACATCCCCTCCAGCATTTGTTGTTCTTAGTTTCCTGATAATGGACACTCTTACTGGGGTGAGGTGGAATCTTAATGTTGTTTTACTTTGCATTTCTTTTATGGCCAGTGATGTAGAGCACTTCTTCATGTATCTCTTGGAATTCTCATTCCCTCTTCAGAGAAGTCTCTTTTTAAGTCTTTAGCCCATTTGATGAAGGAGCCGTTGGTTCTTTGAGGATTTGTTTTGGAGGAATTTAATTTTTTTAGTTCTGCATTTATTTTAGACATGAGGCCTTTGTCCGTTGTATGGCTGGTAAAGATCTTCTCCCAATCTGTGGGCTTTCTGTTTATCTTTCCATTATGTCCTTTGCTGTGCAGAAGCTCTGCAGTTTGATGCAGTCCCATTTGTCCAACTTTCTTTGATTTGTTGCGTTTGTGGGCCTTTGTTAAGGAAGTTTCGTCCTGTGCCAAGGAGCCAAAGTGTTTCTCCTATTCCTTCTTGTAGTGTTTTCAGGATATCTGATTTTACTTCGAGGCCCAGACTATTTTTGAATTCATCATCCTCCGGACTTACCTTCCCAAGGGCTATGATGATAGGCAAGAGCTAACCATACCCCAACTATTTCTTGTTTTAATTTATTAGCATATATATGCATATGTACATTTATGAGGGTAGTTATAATAAAAATCTTTTAGATTTATTTTAGATTTATCAAAATTGTACTGCATCGGATAAGGGTTTTTTCATACATTTTAAAACAGTTTATTGCTATTGTATATGATGTAGTTTCTAGATAATATGTCTCTTAATTTATAGGTATTTTATGAGTTATTTCTATCTGATAAATATTCCTGTGTTTCATCAGGTAATTGTCTTTCTGATATTTATATATGAATTTTGTTACTTAGGTGCCAGTTTTCATTGCAAATCACATTTGTCTTCAAATACTCTACATTGAGTCTGAGCCTCCCTTATGTGTTTCAATGTTACAGTAAGAGATATAGGTATAGAAATTTTAGGCTTTATTGACTTTCCTCAGTAGGCCTAACTGCCTGCATTAGTTCTCTGGGTCACACATGGAAAATCTTCTAAAAATGAGTGATTGTTACTTCTGCTAGTGTTGCCATCTCTGACACTATTATAAAAATAATGAAATAATTGTGAACTATTCTATCCATTTTCTGTTCTCTCCCAACTATGTTTCCACATATCTACTCGAGCTCTCATGCTCTGCTTACTTTTGGTGTGGTCACACAGACACACTTTGGTAGTCTGTCCAGGTTTTATTATTATTTTCTTCCGATGGCCATCTTGTGTCCTAATCTTTTATTCATTACCACAATCGAGAGTATAACCATGTGTTGTGGTAAATTTCAAGACTTGGAAAAATATATTTTGCCCAAAGTTATAAATTTTTTATGGATGAGCACTTCAACCACAAATTATAGACTTTTTAGTTAAATGTGGTCATGTAGGTGAATTCTCAAAGCACAGCAACTATTTTTTTTTTAAAGTAGAGACAAACTGAGGAGACATTTTGACTCTGATGAGAACTTGCAGTGTGTTTGTGGAGTCTGTAAGCTACAAAAAATTTTCATTTATGGTAATGTAATTACAAAACAAAGTTAGATTATTTTGCCTTTAAATATCTAGATCTCTCCAGGTATATGACTTGGAAAATACTTTGATCGTGTTAATCATATATTGATACATACTGTCATTGTAAACAATACTGCCAATGAAAAGCTCATGCTTGGTCACAACTATGTAGTTAATCAGGTGTCTCATGTACATTTGTATTGTTACACTTAGAATTAAGATATAAACATTTAGAGATTATTTGAAGTTGTTTCAGATTTTAGGTTTTACCAAAAACTTCAATGACCTTTGCTTTTTTTAATAGGTTAGAAAACTTCTAAGAAAAGAATGAAAGCGTGAGGCAGGTGCAGAATGATGGACCAATAATGGGTACCATAGGCAATGAGGAGGCATTCAGCTTGATCTATCAATCAGTTTCCCAACTTACAGTTCATTACTTATCCAACTTAATAAAGACCCCAATGCCATTATCTCCATAACCTGATCACAGACTATTAGAAGAGGAAGTCAATTTTGCAGGCTTATATTATGGCCCTTTATTTTATAAATGAATATACGAAGGTCCAAAGGAAGTTCATGTCTCATTCAAAGATATACAGTGAGAAGATATTAAAACTATATTAGGCTAACATCAATCATTTTCAACATAGAACATTTGGAAGTAATTCCTTTCTGCCCATGCTAACCAACCTCGTTCCCTGATTTTTACCTAGAGTTACCCCACTCCTCATCATAGAACACATGACAAAAACATGCCATTCATGTGACTAAACTAAAAATCACTTGTACAAAGGGTTTAATTGATTTTTATCAGTTTTCATAAAACAATACATTCCTTGGCTTCAACAAGATCAAATCCTTATTTCCACATTTCATTTCCTTGTCAAATTCTCAGTGTTTTACTCTTGATTCATTATACCTTCCCCTCTCCCTTTCCACATTTTGTGAATGTGTCTCAGTCTTCATTGACTTAAAAAAAACATACCCTTGATTTGAGACTTTTGAGGACATTCAATATCAGATGTGTCTACTGTTGTAGAATGAATACAACACTATCAATCTATCATCTATCTATTTATCTATCTATCATCACAGTCTTATTACAAATGACATCGCCTTGATTGTGTCTTTAAGACTATTTCTGTGATTTTTTTTCATTTAAAAGGCTATTTTGTATAAGCATACATATTTTAGGGGAAATACTTGTTGGAAACCATATGGTATCATCTCAATTATTTACATTTTATTTTAAAATAGATTTTGAGAACTTACTATTGGTAGTTATTATTAAATTGTTTTAATTCTGTCTTTTCATTTCTATCATTCTTTCAAAATTTAAATAATTGATTTTTTGTTAGAACGGCTGAACCATAACTCTTACCCAGCTTATAATATTTATACATTTGTTTTTACAAAACAAATATATTTGTGCTGAAATTGCTACATCATTGATCACTAGAAATTGTTTCATTTTGCCATTTATGCTTGCTTATTTATGGTGCCTTTCTTTATTGAGCACTTCTTTGTCTTCTTGAAACAATCATCGTTGGTCTTATTCTATTTTTCCTTTCCAAACTGTTTAATAATAAAAATCACTGCAATAACTATGTGTGGTTATTCAGGGCCACGGGGGAGAGTGCTGGACCTGGGGCTTGAACCCAGGGCCTGAGTGTTCTTCCTGACTTTTTTTTCCCTATCTTATCAAAGCTAACACTCTACCACTATGAATCTCAGCTTCACTTCCAGTTTTCGCTGGTTAATTGAAGATGAAGCATCTCACAGCCTTTCCTTCCAGGGCTGGCTTTGAACCACAATCCTCAAATCTCTGCTTCCTGATTAGCTTGGATTATGGGCATAAACCACCAGAGTTCATTTTAAAGGTTTTTCATAATTCCATGTTTCCATAAAGTGCTAATATTACTGTCCTGAAAAGCCAAATAATGCTATGTAATTCAGGACGTGCCTGCCCATCTACTTACATTTATACACAAGGCTTACCAGATGTCTAATCTAAGAAATAATTTTCAAAGTAACTTTTTAAAACTCAATGTACAGTTGAATTAGTAAAGATAAGAGCTGGGAGAGAATATACAATTAATTTCATGAGCTAATAGAACTCATAACCATCAAATGCATTTGAAATCAATGATTTTATTTTTTAGTAACATCCCATACTAAATCATTTCAAAGCCACTATTTCTTTTATTTCATGTTCAGTGTTAGTTACATCACAAACACTGAATCCTCGTTTTGACAACCATAGCAAAACATTTTTATCTGCATTTTTCCATCATTACCAGAATTTACATCTTGAAAGGGAACTACTTTCATTTTTAATGTACATTAAACTCAATACAATTTCACTTTTCACCCATAGGTTTCACTAGACAAATTTGTCTTACGTTAATATTTCTTAGTAAGTTGGTACATTGGTAGCACAAGGAGAACAATGCAGTCAATGATATGAAATAAAATAACTGTAAATGAAAAACCAACACTTATATGTAAATGAAAGTAGGGAACAACGTTTCATTTTTGTGATGGACACAACCCAAATCAAGGCTGTCTTTTCAAAATAAAAGCACTCAAATGATATGTTTCAGTCATCATTCTCTTTCCCTTCCTTTCTTAAGGCAGCTGTGAAAGATGATGGATTTTAAGTCATAAACACTGGTGGGTGCTCAGAATCTTTATGGATGAGACTGGAGGGATTAATAGGCACATTTTATGAACATCTCACAATACTGGAGAAAATAATATACGCTTGAGAGATCTTTTTCCCTGTGTTCATTACAGATCCTAAGCACAGGACTTCTCTGTAATATACTAATATACTACAAGTCACACTGCAAGTGTAAAATTATCCCATGACTAGTAAATATTTCTACTAAATAAGTTTTGATATATGTTGAGCTTGATATCCTTTAAATTATGGCACTTCTGAGTGGTGGGGAATAAGTTGTATAATACATACAAGTCCAAATGTATTTTTATCTTAAATGTTAAATTTGTTTTAAAAACTGTTGAAAATAAATAAAAGAATAAAATGAAAATTGTCTAATATTATCCCATTTTACCTTAAAGCTGCATATTACTATAGTTGCATGTGCTCTAGTTTATCTATTCTCAGGAGAATTTTGTATACTTATTCTGTTCACTCTCCCAAAGATAACTCTACTTCCTCATAATGGTTTAATTTTCTATTTTATTGAGTCACATAAATAATACAATAATGTCATGTATTTCATTGTCTTTCTTTTCATCAAATGTATTTAGTGTCAAATGTCTCAGGAAGAGGAAGACAAATAGGAAAATGCAGTTTAAAAACAAAAAGAATAACACTGGGGTCTTTACTTACTGTAACATGTGTGTACTGAACACGTAGAGACATAAGCCATTCATGATTTATTATAAAATTCTGAAAATCTATTTCTTTAGTAGTTCATTTTCATTTATAAGCATACTTGTGAAAATTGCACTTGGAATGATAAGATGACATTTCTAGTAGCAATTTTAACATTTGGCTACGGTAATATGAGAATATATATATATATTATGCATATATATATATTACAGTGTCAGTGGTTCAAGTCTTTAATCTTTGCTATTCAAGAGGATGAGATCATGGGCTGGGGAAATAGCCTAGTGGCAAGAGTGCCTGCCTCGGATACACGAGGCCCTAGGTTCGATTCCCCAGCACCACATATACAGAAAACGGCCAGAAGCGGCGCTGTGGCTCAAGTGGCAGAGTGCTAGCCTTGAGCGGGAAGAAGCCAGGGACAGTGCTCAGGCCCTGAGTTCAAGGCCCAGGACGGGCAAAAAAAAAAAAAAAAAAAAAGAGGATGAGATCCAGAAAATCACAATTCAAGATCATCCTGGGAAGAAAAGTCTTCTAGACTCCATCTCCAAAATTGCAAGCCAAAAATAAGAATTGGAATGTTGCTCAAATGGTAGAATGCCAGCCTACCAATTGAGATGCCCTGAGATCAAACTCCATTTTCAACAAAAAGGGTATCTGTTCACTATCAGTCATGTTGTTAATGAAAAATCTGGTGTATTTCAATCAAAAAGGTATTTTCATTTTAATTGTTCTTTTTCTGCAAAATGTTCTCATAAACACACAAACTGACACTTTTGAGGCATAACTATTCCTTCAGAGTTTCTATAGCTTGATATTAAAAAATAAATCCTTATGACATCATATATGCTATCTTATCTACTCATCACCTTACATACAAAATACATTGTTCAGCACACTGAAGACATTTAGACTACTACTAACACAAATTTGCTACTTCAGTGTGATTTTGATTCTTTCAAGTTTAAAATAGATTGAATTAAAACATACCACTAAGCAAATAATTTTCCACCAAATAATTTGAATTATTATGTTTCATCTATAGTATTCACCTAGTACACTTGAAAAAGAAAATAATTTGTATAAAAAGTAATGATTTTTCTTGCATGAGTTGTCTGCTCTTTGTTGATCCTCAGACGCTGAAACATTTCCATGGGTTTGGGGTGTATTGAAAGCCCAAATCAAATTCACTTTTTGTGGAAATTTTTACAGGTTAATGAAGTTTATCTATTAGTCATTTTCTCTCAGCACTTTGAAGGCATTTTCACACATTTTTTCAGTGACATATTACACATTCTATAGAATGATCCGTCCTATTTTCCTGATCAAAATGATCATCAGTACACTAAAATAAATATAATCTTTATATAAACTGTATAAACTACATATCTTTCTATTTAAACCTTCTTTCTTTTTTGTCTGGATTAAATGTCTAATATTAACATTAGAATGTTGCTGAGGCATTCAAAGACATTTTCATAAAAAGAGTATCTGGGAAGACGATAGAATACGTCCAAATTACCTTTTTTCACTTAGATTAGAACTGATTCATACTCTGTACTTTGTTTACAACGAATTTCTACAGTTTCAGTTTTTAAAAAATTAAAACCCATTCCCATTGCCTTACATTTCTGGAGGCTGTATGCACTGGGAGATTTGGCTCTTTCTGAGAGCTACCTGAGATGGAAGGAGCTGTTGTTTACAGCTGCTCATGCAGGGTTCCCTTTATGCATCATTCTGTCCCAACTTACTCTTTTTCTAAGATGATCAAGTATTTAATGAGTTCAGTACAACTTGATTATCTCTGTTAAGTCTTTATCCCCACCTATGATCATCTTCTGAGGAAATTACTAGAGATTATATTTTTAAATTATTTAATGTCAGAGGGGTTACAGTTACATACATAAGGCAGTGTGTACATTTCTTGTATAACTTGTCACCTCCTCGCTCATTTCCCTCCTTTTCCCTCTCCCCCTTTCCCTCATCCCTCCATGAGTTGTTCAGTTGGCTTACACCAAATGGTTTTCTAAGTATTGCTTTTGGAGTCATTTGTCTTTTTATCCTTTGTCTCTCAATTTTGATAATTTAACAATGAAGAACATGATGCTTTATTTTCTCTCCTATTTCTTTTTTTCCAAATGCAGTAGGCATATTCTTCTGGAATAACAACTCCCATCTTATTTGGTTTATTCATGTCCTCCATTTTTTGTGCTGGTCATTGGGCTTGAACTCAGGGCCTGGGCCCTATCCCTGACCCTTTTTGCTCCAAAAAAGTGCTCTACTTCCTGCCCTCACTGGCTTTGAACCTCAGATGACAGCCTCCTGAATAAATAGGATTATAGTCATGAACCATGGGCACCTGGCTCACTTCTTCCTTTTTATCTCCTCCATCTCTGAGACTGAATTATCTTAGTTTCTTGGTAATTTTAATGTCAAATTCCTCTTGGCTTCTTTGCCAATGGCCATACACTGACAGAGTTGGCAATACTGGATGTCTCAAAAGAGTGTCTGACTTCTCTGATTTTTGTTCCTGTTTTCCCAGATTCTTAGGCATCAGTGAATCACATTTTGTCTTAGAAGGCCTGAATGGCAGCTGGGGTGCTTTTCATATTCTCAGTCTTGTTGCAACACATTATTTTAACTTCTCAGTTATCCATTCTGCTTATGAACTGGCAATGCAATCTATCAAACTCACTGTGATAAGTTTCATTCTCTTCACAGCTTGGCCTGTGATGAAAAGGATACCTTGATAGAATTGCAACACATTTAATTGATTTTCCTCCTTTCTCCAATCCTTCTAATGATTACAGACAGGGATGATCTTATACAAGCAATTCTACTACCAGCAAAGCAGAAATCAACCTTTCATTTTAGTTTTCCTCAATTTACTGCATATATTGTCACTCATTTCCCACTCAATTTAGTGCAACATGTTTTGTTAAATGTGCTTTCTCTGTCAGAATGAGTTTTATATTTTTGACTATCAATTACTTTGTTTGATGTAGTGTGTGTTAATTGGAGGAAATCACCATATCACACACTTGGCTTGTGGTAAATGCTAAATGTCTCTATTACATGATTTATGATACTTATTAGGGATTAAGTACATTTTAAATTGCTTCATCATCCTTTCCATGGCCATGTATGTAGATTCAACATATATTTTATACATGCTAATTTAGTATACCTGTGTATCTTTCTGTGCTTTGTTATTGTCATTTTGGTTAGTACTTTCAAGAGTTATGAAAAAATGAAACCTTTGAAAACAAATGATCTGCATGATATTCTCATAATTGGAAGCTTAGACTGAAAAGTATATCCTTTATAGAATACTTAGCACAATGATCAAACTGCTACCTAGAAAGATTATAAATATTTATACATGTGTGTTTTCTGGTATTCCTCACACCTTAATATAGTTTCCCTTTAACCTTTTCTCTACCCAAGATGAAATTATTTCACTGTTTAATTTTTCACTTTGTTTTGTTTGGATATTTTGAGGCTTAAACTCAGTCTCTCATAAATATTAAAATATTTCCTATATAAGCTACACATCAAAGCATTTAATGCCTTCGGTGTGTTTTGGAGGGGATCTCACACTTATGCCTATGGTTAGCTTTTAATTCTGATGTTCCTATCTAGAGCCTCACATAGCTGGGATGTCAGGTGTGTACTATGCTGCCTGGCTTGTTCATTAAAATGGGGTCGCAATCAATTCCCCTACTACTTAAGTTTAAAATAAGAAGGAACTACAATAAGAAATTTTATTCTGTACACATTCATAGTTTTATAACCTTAAAAATATTGTTATGGGTGGTATACAGAGGGATTACAGTTGCATAAAGTCAGTTAGCTGATATATTTCTTTTTGGACAATGTGTCTTCTTCCCTCCCTCTCTCCCAGTGTTTTTCTCCCATCTCCACCCACAGATTGTGTAGTTCATTTTCAACAGTGTCCAGTGAATATATTTTCTACATTTGTTAACCCTTTGTCCCTTCATTTCTGTGCCTCCCTTTACACTCCCAAAGACATGTAAACAAACAGAACAAAAAGTAAACTAAAACAGAAAAGACTTTTTGTTTCCATTTCCTAGAGTTAATTTCAATAAATATTATTTTGTATGCTCAGATACACATGGGCATTATGACTTTGAATTCCTTCCTGAGAGTATCCTCCTTTGGTCTCACTATGTGTGAATGTCTAGAGACCTGTATAATTCAGTTTGTCCTTGTGTAGTTTTGATTTAGCTTCCTCATATGAGAGAAAACATGTGCAATTGTTTGTCTCTCTGATCTTGGCTCACCTTACCTAACATGATTTGTTCTAAGTCTGTAAATTAACTTGCAAATGGCATATATTATTATTGCTAATTTCTGTGTAAATTTCCATTATATATAGGTAACATATTTTTGAAGCCACTCATCTATTGTGGGGCATCTGTGCTGATTCCATATCTTGGCTATGGTGAGTAGTATGACAATGAACATAGATGTTCAATTATCCTGATCCCATCTAGCTTATGATGTTCGGAGTAGATTTCTACGAGTGGTGAGTCTGGGTGGTAGGAAAAATTCTGTTTAGTTTTTTGAGGATCCTCACACTGTGGTCCAGAGTGGCCATATTTGTTTACATTCCCCCCAAGAATGTAGCACAATTCACTTTCCCCACATCCCTGCTGACATTTGTTTTTGTTCGAATTAACAATGTTGGCTAAAATAACTGGAGTGAGATGAAATCTCAGAGATTTTTTTCTTTTTTTAATTTATTGTCAAAGTGATGTACAGAGAGGTTACAGTTTCATACGTTAGGCCTTGAGTACATTTCTTGTACTATTCAGTACTTCCTCCTTCATTCCCCCTGCCCCCTACTCCTCTTCCCCCAGGAGTTGTTCAGTAGGTTTACACAAAAGGTTTTGCAAGTATTGCTTTTGGAGTCATTTGTCTTTTTATCCTTTGTCTCTAGGTATTGACATTCCCTTTCACTTCCCTAGTTCTAATACCAGTATATAAAGTATCCAGTGTACTCAGATGAGATACAGTGATAGTGTGGGTACAACCACAGGAAGGGGATACAAGAGGATCATCAAGAATAGAAGCTACGGTTTCACATGGCATGTTGAAAGTCATTACAACAGTGATATAACAGTCATTTCCATAACATGGAGTTCATTTCACTTAGCGTCATCTTATGTATTCATAGGGGCATAGCTATTAGGCTCTTGTGATCCTCTACTGTGACTAGCCTAAACTTGTGCTATTTACATTTCCTTTATGGGCAGGGATGATGAATACTTCCTCATCTATTTTTTTTTCCATTCTTATACTCTGTCCTCATACCAGTTTATAAGCAACGGATTTGGACCTGATTGTATCATCTTTGCAAACATAGAAAGCAATTACAGACTAAAAGATGAAAAAAAATAATGTATATATATAATCATTACACATTCACATAGTTACATTTCCTAAGTCTATTTATCCCAGAACTCTGGCAAGAGCCTGCAAACTTAACAAAGCACAATTTCTTATAATTTTCGTCAGATTTAGATCTTTTAAAGTACTCATTAATAGGTTAAAATATTCAGTTTTAGTACCAAGTACAGAATAATATATGTGTGTGTGTTTGAACTACTCATACAGAGAAAAAGTCATGTTAATCCAAAAATAACATTTATTGACAACTATCCAAAATACTTGTAAATAGCACATTACAAGGACCTAACACTTCAACCTATAGATAACACCTGATTTCCATATTCAGTTCTAAAAATATGAGGCATGCATATGAAAACAGAATGTGCTAACAATAAAAGCAGAACAACAACACAAATAAAGAAAAATAACTTCTTCTGAGAAGTTTTACAAATTCAGGTTGCACAAGCCATTAACTTCTCTAGGCTTAACATACTTTCAATCTTGGCCCATTGTATGTTTGCTCTCAATTTACATGACTTCCATGTATATTATAAAACTAAATGTAACTATTTTCCTTCTATTTAAGTAATATTTTGTCTTAATTTATAGCTAGTTTTGGTGCAGTGTACACTAACAAAACTCCCTAATTGCAGAAAACAATGACACATACAGCTTCATGTCATTTAAATGATGGTTATAACCTACTTATTTCAAAACAAAAATTATTTATTTGCCCAGGTAACACTGGCTCACATGTGTAATCAGCTTCTCAGGAAGCTGAAACCCCAGAATCAATTCTTTTTTATATTTTTACTGAATCACAACATGACTGTTTTGATCATAAGTCAAAAAGGTATAATCATTGTAAATGTTTCTTTTGGAATTATTTTAACCAATTGAAAATTGGTTGAATTTTACTCATATAATTGTTTTTCCTAATAGACGGCCATTTTTCATGGACATTTTATTATTTTTAGTTAGTAACATGCATAGTTATCCTTCAAAAGTGTGAATAATATTTTCCAAATATTTTTGCTTTTTTAGCTGACTTCTATAGAGAATATTCTCCTTAATTTCATAGTAGACCAGTTTGTGATATCAAATAACTACTCAAAAGTATTTGTTAATTTATACAATGCTCTTGATCTGAATTAGACACTCTCTGAGTACAAGTGTCTTATAGATTGCCAAGGAATTAATGTACAAGTATCTAAATTAACCATCATTACAACAAAAATGAAACACATTTTAAGTTGCTATTATTACATTGTGGTGCAAGCTGCAGCCAAAGTTGTGATACAGAAAAGAACACATTTATTTCCTGTTAGAATAAATAAGAAACAAGAAATTAAACAACTTAGCCGAGGAATTAAAAAATAAATTATTTCAAAACAAGCACTTAAATTTATATGTATATCTATTAACAACTTTGCCAAATCAATAGAAAGACATTTAATTACTCTAAATTTGAATATTTAAATAAATATACAGATTATTTTTTACCTGAAATATCACTCATTGAAAAAGCATCTTTCAGTTGGGAAGCTCAATGTTTATAATCAATGATGGTTATTATTATTATTAAAATAGTAGCAACCTTGTCCTAAGAATTTTAACATTGATGATGACCAGTGCTCATTATTTGTGCTGTACATTTTTATACTATAGAATGAAGATAAAGAGATAGACCTGATGCTTTATTGCCTTGGAATCTAAGAGTATAAAATTACCATACTTATACAATGTAAAATTATGTGAGAATAATATGCCAAACTTTCAGTAATTTACAATTCATTAAAATATATCAAATCATAAATCTATCCTTTAATAAATTTCACACCATTGAAATGAAAGTAATAAATCTTACCTTAAATAAATTTCTCACTATTATAATGAAGATGCATTTACTTTTCACTGGGTTGGTCCTTTTGAAATTGTACTCAAAGATGTTTTTGATTTAGCAAAATCATAGCATGTTGTACAATTAGAAAAACCGTGACATCATATATTCAGGCTGAAGCTCTCCAACCTCGGCATCTAGCAAGCTCACCTTGATTTGTCATTTGAGTTCCCTTGACAGCACTTTTCTGAGCATGTCCCTATTGTTGGATCTACATGTGTGTTGACATGAGATAGTCATGCATTTTGCTGCCAAAATTAATATCAGAGTTGAAAAAAGATTTGTCTATCAGAGAATAAATATTTTATTAGGTCTTCAAAATTTGCAAAGTATTTGAAGAATTAATATGTCAGTATTCACTTACATTTATTTGGTTTTGTTAAAATTTGAACATGTTACAGTTATATATAATCTCTCTGACACACAGTTACATAGGTATATATGACTTATCAGAACAAATGTAACATTTCAAATTTTTATGTTAGTTTTAAGGCTTAATATTTTTTTTCACCAAGTATAAACTAAGATTGATTATTTGAAGCATTTTCAAGAAAGGTACTAAACAGAGTTCACACAGTTAGGTACTGATACAGGTAAAGAAAGACAATACAAACTGTGATGTTTCCACTAATACAAAAAATATTTACTTTAGTGTAAATATTCAAGGAAGAAGCCTTTCTTCTCTATACTGTTAAAAGCTCCACAATGGCATTTAAAATAAGGAAAAGCAAGCAAAAATTATTATTTGCACCAGATAAGTATTTAGTTGCATGAAAACTTCAGAGGTAGTGCTATATTATATTTTTCCATCTATTAAGTGAATCAATTTGCATATGCATATATACATATATACATATGCATTATGTATATACATATATATCCGTATATATATATATATATATATATATATAGTTATACCTAATTCCCTTTTTACTTCTAGTATTTTATCAAGGACATGATACTTCATTTAATCATCATTTTATATCATATTTTCTCAGTTACTCATTATTTTTAATGAGCCTGATAATGTGTAGTATAGTTTGATCTCTTATATTCTTAATTGACAATTTAAAATTCGAAATCTTTATTATTTAAAAAATATATATATTTAGAACCAAATTAATTTAATCATCATACATATTATATCTTCACCCATGTTATTAGACACATCTTAAAGAGAAAAATTTTTACTAATTTCTATATCACTTACTATAATAGTTCTTATTCTTCCCATCATGACAAAACTGGGAGTGTTTGAACAGCATCTCTCCCCCAGCCCTGCTTCCCCACCCAGGGTAATCAGCATTCCACTCTCTCTTTCTGTTTCTTTTCAAAATCATATATAAGTGTAATATTGAAGTATCTATGTCTGTGATCACTATATCCCACTTTTCATATACCCTTCCAGTTCATTCATACTGCCACAAAGAAGAGAATTCCCTTCTTTTATAGTTTAATGATATTCCATTGTGTGCGTTCCATTTTTTCTTTATTTCCTGTTGATGGAAGTGGGTTATATCCTTATCTTAGTTATAGTCTATATGATGCAATAAACGTAGAAATACAGCAATCTTGATAATCTTGATGGCAAACTTGCTTCCTTTATTCTCTCTCTCTCCGTGTGTGTGTGTGTGTGTGTGTGTGTGTGTGTGTGTGTGTGTGAAATTGCTAGATTATTTGAGAGTTGGATGTTTTATTTCTTTTTTAAAAAATGCTATACTTTCGTCCACAATTACTATATGAAATTACATGCACAATTACGCGAGGCTTTCCTTCTCCTTAAAGCCTCAAGAATAATTATATCAAACACTTTCTGTCAAGCTCAGAACTGATGTATCATGTAGTTTTCATTTGTGTTCTTATGGTGAAATGAGTTGTTAAATATCTTCTATATATCTATTTGCCATTTACTTATTTCCATAAATGTCTACGAGTGTTTTGTTCTTTGTAAAAAAAAACAAACTGGTGCTTTTCCTAGGCCTTTTTCCTGAACTACTTTGTTTAAGGCTATTGCTCTACCATTGGATCCACAATCACAGTTACAGCTTTTTTGCTTGTAAATTTGAGATAAAAAAATTCAGACTTTCCTTCCTTGGCTGGCTATGAACTGTGGCCCTCAGCTTTCAGTCCTGAGTAGCTAGGATTTTAAGAATGTGCCTCCAGGACTAGGTTGTTTTGTTCAACTTTAATCAAACAATTAATTTCATTTCCATTGAGTTGAAGTCCTTAAGTGTTTTGATATGACCCCTTGTTGGATATATGGTTGCTAAGTATTTCCTCCCATTATGTTGTTTTCATTCCATTTTGTTCATTATCTCATTGACTTCACAGGAACCTTTATGTAAAACTTTAGTTTTAAGTAATCTCACTAATGTGCTTTAATATTTTTCTATATGTATAGCCATCCCTCCCCCACCAGTGTTGTAGAACTTTCTACCTACAATTATTCTACTAATTACCGTTTGTTTATTCTAAATATCAATCTGTTTTTATGGTCATTGTTTTACCCTGATGTAAACTCAGAACTTCACAGCACTTCATCTAAATGTTCAGTAGTCTCAGGACCATTTTTAAAGTGCCCATCTTTCCACATTGTGCGTTTTTGGCACATTGTTCACAATTCAGTTGATCCTGTAAACACTAGAATGCATTTCTGCCCTTTCTAATATTTCCTTTAAACTGGATTTTTTTAACATGCCAGTAACATGCTATAGCATGCTTAAATTTATACTTCATTTTGAATTCAGGTAGTGCAATACCTCAAGCTTCATCGTGCCTTTTTTTCCCTTTGATTCTTCAACATCTAATGTGATTTAATGTATATTTTATTACATTTTTTTCTATTTTTGTGAAAGATATTTAAGTTTTCAGAAAGGTATTGACATTGTAGGTCATTTTGGGTAGTGTTCATATATTAACCTATAATTAATTCCAATTTCTGACATCGGATAAATTAACATTTATTTGTGTTCACTTCAATTTCTTTAATCGATGTTCTATTTTTTAATAGTATAGGTATTCAAGTCCTTGATTAAATTATTTCCTGAGTATTTACTTTTGGAACTACTTCAAAGGGATGAAGTATCTTCTTTCCATTTTCATTTCAGATTTTTAAAAAAAATTAGCTACTCATGATTTTGGATGTTCTAATCTCTGATGTAGCCCCTGGTATCACATTTAGGCTGTGGTTAATGCAGTACTTAATAATGAAGAAAGTTAGCTGATCACCTGATGGCCCAGGTTTCATAACAGCTTACAATGGCAACTCTCTAATGATCAGCTAACCACCCACTCTGCTCTACTTATCAAAACTTCTACCACCTCCAAATAGTGCTTAATCTGGAAACCAAGCCTTTTCCAACATGGATTTTGATCCAATTCAATGAGCAACATCTTGCATGTTTGACACTATTTTCTATCTCTGTTTTGTTTTTTAATTCCTTAACAGTGTATTTATAAAGGTAATAAATATTTTAATGTATTGCTTCTGTTACCAGGTCTAACATCTTTTCCTAACCCAAAGATATCAGTGAATCTTCTCTAATTTTTTTTTGTAGATGGTATGTGTTTAAGATTGTATGTTTTGATAAAAGGTAACATTTTATATTTTTTGAAAAGTGGCCCAATGTATGCAAGTTTCAGGATACATTAATATCTTGTTTTCTATTTCTGTTAATTAAATCAAATTAATTTCATCCAATGTGTTGTTTGGCACTGTAAAAACAAATAAACAGTCATGTAAGATAGGCTTTATTTCTTACATCTACATATTCACAATTTATAATCTATTTCTATCTACTCATCAATACCACACTGTATGCAGCCCCACTCTCAGTAATGAATTCAAGTATTGTAATTCCTTTTTCACCTTGTATTTTATTAGAATGTCTTTGTTTCTTATACAGCAGAATCAACCTGTTAGAGTTTATTAAAAATAAAGTGATAGGGGCTGGGGATATAGCCTAGTGGCAAGAGTGCCTGCCTCGGATACTCGAGGCCCTAGGTTCGATTCCCCAGCACCACATATACAGAAAACGGCCAGAAGCGGCGCTGTGGCTCAAGTGGCAGAGTGCTAGCCTTGAGCGGGAAGAAGCCAGGGACAGTGCTCAGGCCCTGAGTCCAAGGCCCAGGACTGGCCAAAAAAAAAAAAAACAAAAAAACAAAAAAACAAAAAAAAGTGATAATGGGAATATTACTGAATTATGATGAACTATATACTATATGCCAAATTTCTACCTGACAGAGTACTAGTTGAACCCTAACTTAGAGTACTGTAATATGAGGTGATATGTGAGTATAGAAAACATTGGTAATTATGCTGAATCCTGAAATAAAACATATTTTTGTCTCACCTCAACCAAAATTTGGAACATGGATCAGTAATGGTCTCTTAAGAAATTTAACATGGTTTTATATATATATATATATATATATATATACACGTATATACATGCATATATACGTATGTGTATATATATACACATACGTATATATGCATGTATGTATATATATAAAGAAATGCCTTATTGCAGTAAAAGGTCATAATAATCTTGTCAAAGTAGAGATGGTTTCCATTTTATATACTACTTTTAATTTATAAGTAAAGTTTGCAGATGAAACCAGTTAGTCAACATCACAAAATTGTAATCCATGGCTACCTTTACTAATGTACGTGTTATACTTATTTTTTCTTATTTTGAAGACAACCTGAAATGTTTTTATGCATTCTAACATCATTAGTGATGATTTTATTTCTAATGCTCATCGGATGCACTCTCTTGGTAGCTTCAAATTGCTGTCATGTATAAATGCTTTCAGCTTTTTCCTTTCATGGAATCATGTTTATGCACTTTCAGCAGACTGTACACTTTGTACTTATTCAGTTCTCTTAAGTGGCCCTTAATTAACAAATAGTTGGCATCCTCTCTATAAATTGAGATTTAAACTAAGTTCTAATGAATTAATGCCCCAAATGGCCTTTAAGTGGGAATAATATAAGGCTATTATTACTCAGTACAGTGATTGATGAATCTCAAAATAGAATTCTGAATGTTACCAATGCATATTCTCATTATCAGAAAAGATACTAAAAGAAGATTCCAAGAAACAGGGTAATTGGAATAAAATATGATAAGATACTGTGATATTTGCTTAAAAATGAAATGAGAAAATCTTCCCCAAATGCACCAACATATTTGTAAAAAAAATAATGATTGATACAGTAAGTGATTATTTTCTATATTGTCTGCATTATACTTGAAGAAAAGAAGCTTCCATGTAAAAAGAATTCTTAAGAAGAGGCAATATCTTTTATTTTTGCTCTGCTATAATTTACTGCCTTAGGTGGATTAATTTCATTCTTTTTAGTACTGAGGTTTGATCTTAAAGCCTCACACTTGGAAGGCAGGCACTGCACCACTTGAGACAAGCCTTCTGGCCCCTTTTTTTGCATTGGTTACTGTATAAAGAAGCTCTCTTGTTTAGTTTTGTTTCTCTTGTACTCCCTTCCTATGGCTGTACCCTCCCTATCACTGTATCACATCAGAGTACCCTGGATACTATTTATGCGTGTATTACAACTGAGGAAGGGAGTGGGAATACCAAAATAGGGAGACAAAGAACAAAAAGACAAACCATTCAAAAAGCAACACTTGGGGCTGGGGATATGGCCTAATGGCAAGAGTGCCTGCCTCATATACATGAGGCCCTGGGTTCGATTTCCCCAGCACCACATATACAGAAAACGGCCAGAAGTGGCGCTGTGGCTTAAGTGGAAGAGTGCTAGCTTTAAGCAAAAAGAAGCCAGGGACAGTGCTCATACCCTGAGTCCAAGGTCCAGGACTGGCCAAAAAAAAAAAAAAAAAAAAAGCAACACTTACAAAACCATTTGGTGTAAACCAAGTGCACAGCTCTTAGGGAGAGAGGAGAAGGGGGAGGGAGGGAAATGAGAGAGGAGGTAACAAGTAGAGCAAGAAATGTACTCACTGGCTTTCATATGAATCTGTAACCCCTCAGTATGACACTTTGACAATAAAGAAAAAAAAAAGAAGCTCATCCTGAGGCTGGCCTCAGATCATTATCCTCCTGTATATGCCTCTTGCATATCTTGGATTGCACAAGTAATCCATCAAAGTTGATACATTTGTTTGAGCTGGAATATCTCTAAAGTATTTTCCTGGGATAAATGGGAATACATCATGTTCTAGTAGGCTTTGAAGGAATTTCAGGTTTGTCCTTGTTTACTTATACTGGATTGGCTTGTGCTCTAACAGTGAGCCACGCTCCAGCCCTGCTCTTTACTATGTATTTTGGAGATTGAGTCTAGTGAACTTTACTGTCTGTCTATCCTCATCAGGTGATCCTCCAGATCTCAGCCTGCAGAGTAGGTAGGATGATTGGTGTAAACCTTCTGGGACTGGATGGACTAGTCTTTTTACATCTAAAGGACAATGTGCTCTGGCAGTATTTGTTTTTGAGACAGAAAGTTTTTCTGTTTGAAACTACAAGAACTACAGCTTTCACAATGATTGGTTCTTAGAACTGTGAAAATAAAATGCCTGGTAGTTGGTTAAATAATTTAGTTTAATAACAGAAGTCAGGCACCTGAGTGTATGAGAGTTTGAGAGACAGAATCATAGATGAGGATACTTTCTAAGTAATTAATAATGATAAGGCATCAGGCTTATACTAATATCAATGGACAACTGCTGAATTCATATGCGATATATTTATCCCATTAACTATCATTATGATAGGAACTTAATATATTTACTTATTTTTATTTGTCATGTTTTTAGTATGCTACTGTATTTATTATCAATAAGGACATTTATTTGGTTTGCCTTATTCACGTACTTTAACAATTCACTAGAGTACAAACATACTAGAATATGCTAGAAAATACTAGAGTATATAAAGTCCTCTAAAATACCAGCAGAATTTAACTATCTGGTGTATTGTCAGCGTACCTCTAAAAAGAGAAGAGATTTTTTTCCATACAGGTTTTGAAGCACAATTACCCATATTATTGCTATTACTGTTATTTATCAAATTTTCCTCCATTTTGGTACACACTGAAGACATATACATGAACATTTTGAACATTAGAGCAGATTGATGAGCTATTATTAGCACAAATAATTTCAATCATGAGTTCTAGGACACAATTTATTCTTGAAATAATCTCTTAAATACTGTTAATTTATATTTTAACCACTAAAATTTAAACAAATTTAAACATCACATTTTTATATATGTATACACACACACACACACACACACATACATTGCAACCACAGTGAAAATAGTATAACTTTCTTAGAACTTTCGTAGAAAAGTAACTTTCATTGAAAAGGAGATATTTTTTTCATGCAAATTGGAGATGAACTCTTAATCTTTCAGATTGCACATGGGAAATCAAGACCTGAGAAATGAACAAGATAGAAAGAGTGTAAATACTTACAATTATCTCAGGAATTGACCACTTACATTTAACATATGCTTAATTTTTCCTTCACATGGAAGTAGATCTATCCAAATTGTCAATATAGAAGTAAATTATCATACCTTCACCTCATTTATTGAGTTCATTTTACATTCTAAAAAAGTGATGAGTAAAAAGATAAGTACTTGCAAGCAAAAACAGGGTATGAATCAATACGTTTTTCTAAAGTGGCAACTTTACAACTAAATCACAATTATCACTGACATGAATCTTGGTGTTCTATACTTTAAATAATCTTTTTTCATTGTTTTAGAGTCAAATGTAAGCTACACACTGGTAAATACACACAAATAATTTCTTCTTGTCATTATAAATTATTTTTAATTAACAGTCCTTCGACATTTAATTACCTATATTATTTACCAACTAAATGTTGGAATCTCTCCAAAAGTTACCAGGAAGTTTCCAAGTAGATTTTTTTCTGTCAGTACTGAAAGATGATCTTAATATCAGATAGCAGATAAAACCTAAGAACTTACTTTATAGATAGCAGTAGCCCAAGCTGCATGGATTTATTTTTTCCTATGGGAAAATTGCAAGCAAATATACAGTAGCTCTTTTACTTTTCCTTCTGATACTGGTGATTAAACTCTGGGGCTCAAGCTTTCAAGGTAGAAACTACAAGCTACATAGGAGCTCACCCCAGGTGCTGGCAGCTGACATGGGTAAGTTTCAGTGGCTCATAGGAGGCTGAGATATGGAGGATCATGAGTTCTGTCAGTGCAGCCTGGGGCAAAAAAGTTTGCCAGACTCCATTTCAGAATAATCAGAAAGAAGTATGAAAGTGTGGCTTGAATGACAGAGTACCATCCTAACAGGCATGAGGTCTGAAGTCCAAGCACAGTCTCACCAAAACCAAACAAAAACCCACAAGAAAACATTGGCCAATATAATCTTCTATAAAGCAAAATCAACTAACTGATATGCAAATTATTTGGGGATAGTAATTTTATTGGAGATAAATTTCTGATGAATTTGTTCTAATGTGGAATTTTATCACTGATAGAGAATTTTAGACTTGGAAAAAATTGGTAATTACAGTTAAACGTCATAGATTTTCAAAGACATGTCCCACATTTCCCCATTCAATTAATTATAGAATCACTATTTTTTTTTACAAGTAACGTGACTTCACAGTGAAAAGGTTCAACCAAGATATCATACTTCATGCATATTCAGAGATGTAGGCTAATACCCAAAAAATAATATTTACTTATTATGCAAATATGTATATATGCAAAATACAAAATGGATTGGTGGGCAGAAATTGTTTTCTACAAGTAGATCCCTACAGTAAAATTTTCTATATATTACAACTGATCCTACATCTAGTAAACAGAATTGAGAAGGGAGGATCATGCAAAAAATTTAAGTCAACAATCTTGGAACCATAATGTGAAGGCAAATAGATCAGAAAACTAGGATAATAGAATAGAATGATAGTGATAATAATTAATTCACATTCTGTTAAATTATTATTTTTTCTTTATGGTCAAAGTGAAGTACAGAGGGGATACAGTTTCATATGTAAAGCAGTGAGTATATTCTTATCTAACTTGTTACCTCCTCCCTCAATTTCCCCCCTCTTCTCCCCTCCCTATTTTCCTCCCCCCTCCCATGAGTTATACAGTTGTTTACATCAAATGGTTTCTGTAAGTATTGCTTTTGGAATTGGTTGTCTTTTTATCCTTTGTCTCTCAATTTTGGCATTCCCTTTCTCTTTCCTAGTTCTAATACACATATATACAGTACCCTGGGTCCTAACATCAGATACAGTGATAGCAGGGGTAAAACCATGCGAAGGGACGATAAGAGAGAAAAAAGGAAGAAAATGAAAAAAAAAAAGATACTGTTTCACATTGCATGTTAAAAAATAATTACAACAATGATATACCACTTGTTTCCTTAACGTAGAGTTCATTTCACTTAGCATCACCTTATGTGTTCATACTACTGTGATCTTCTTCTATGACTAACTTAAACATGTACTAATTATTCCCTATGAGGGAAACCGTAGAGTCCATGTTTATTTGGGTCTGGCTCACTTCACTTAGTATGATTTTTTCCAAGTCCTTCCATTTCTTTATGAATGGAGCAGTATCATTCTTTCTGATACAGGCATATCCATTGTGTGTTTGTACCACATTTTCCTGATCTATTTGTCTACTGAAGGGCATCTGGATTGGTTCCATATTTTAGCAATGACAAATTGTGCTACGATGGACATAGTTGTGCTGGTGGCTTTAGTGTCATCTTGCTTGTAATCTAGATGCAATTTCAAATGATCAGACCTCGAAATAAAATCAGCTACACTGAAAACACTACAAGAAGGAATAGGACAAACACTGGACTCCTTGGCACAGGACGAAACTTCCTTAATAAAGGCCCGGAAATGGATCAAATCAAAGAAAGGTTGGACAAATAGGACTGCATCAAACTGCAGAGTTTCTGCACCTCAAAGACATATCTTTCAAGATAAACAGAAATCCCACAGATTGAGAGAAGATCTTTACCTGCCATACAAGGGACAAAGGCCTCATATAAAAAATATACATAGAACTCAAAAAATTAAATTCCTCTAAAACAAATCCTCAATGAACCAACTAATAAAATATTATTATATTTACTTCCTTATAGGAAGTAAAATTAATGTCCATCATGTGCATAAAGTTATTCTTTATCACTAGATAAGCTCTTGTGCCTGCATTTTCCATTTTCTATCTGTTTCTATTGATCATGTAGAAATGACCTGAAGAAATGTTACTACAAAATGATGTATTATTTCCATCCACCAGGTCAATGTATTCTTGGACTTTCTCCCATCTCCACTGCCTGCCCTTCCCCTTAGATTCCATCAGTAACTCTCTCGTGAGAATAATTTTGGGAAACACAAGTCTGGTCATTTAAATCATACTAAAGACATAAGATGCTTCTAACTTGGCCTCATGCTGACTTATGATGTGGCTTTGGGAAAACCACTTACCCTGTTTCTTTTAGCTGTGTAAAAAGGGATAAAAACTTAAGTTATTGAGTGTAATGATTAGTTAATGCCTCTAAAGCACTAAAGAAGTTCTAAAATGTACTGGATGATGGAGGAATAGAAATTTGTAAATGCAGCAATTCAATTCACCACCAGCACTTTAGGCAATAAATATAGTGTTAGAGATTTCATTCCTTTCTAGCATTTGGTGTTCCCAGGAGATAATGCATTACTTACATGAAAGCTATTTAGAGTAAGTCCTGCATTTAAACTTCTGTCAATAGTTTTATTGGAAGATTCTTTAAACTGTATTTGCATTAGGGATGCATCACAAGTTTGACTTTACTATAAAGTTATATGGAATGTTTGCAAATTAATGTTTAATGAGAAAAAGCAAAAGTTAAGCAACACACTTTTAGGAGATGGCCCACTTTATTATACTAGATGAGATGTATAGTGTCTTGGAAATAAGATTTAAAAACCATGCTTACAATACTTGCTTAGTGCATGCAGAAAACATTTTTAATTTAGATGTCTTATTGAGTATCAAATGAACACTAGCCAATAGGGATGGACATTTATTATATGCTGGAATGCTGGAGTGCTATATGTGAATATTATTACTCATTTACAAATATTGGATTGCATATAAAACTTATGAAATGTGGTCTTTTTGTGATACTGAGAATAAAGCACTTTTATATTTCACCCAAAAGAGTTATATGCATTGCAATGTGTACTTTATTGAAGTATATTCTATAATTTGTAGTCATGCAAAACTGCTGGATACTTTTCAGGAAGTAAAGGACTTTGTAGATGCAAAGTTGGGTGTTCTTGCTCATAGGGAGCACAGCATATACTAACTATCCTTAAGTGATTAATTTTTGTTCAAAAATTACCTTTAAGATCTATTTACTGTTGTCTCTAGGAATATAGTATTCTTTTACTAAATAAGTGTTAATGATGACTCTCAATATGTCCAAATCAAATGCTACTCTTTTAAATGCAATTAAATGTATGCATGTCTTATTTTTTCTTTTGATTTATGTTATAATTCCATTGTTCCATCCTCTTTCTCATTTGCCACTACAGAACATTTTCTGTGTAAGTTACATTGCACCATCTATTAAAATAGAACATTTTTCTGATAGGTGCCCATCTTTTACTTCACAAGGATGAAGTAGCAGCTGCTCTTCTTCCACTTGTGATTTCCTGTGCTAACAAGGGGATGGATGAGGAATGAATCGCTATTCTGATGGCCAGCAGTACTTTGATATTCCAGATTTTTTTTAATAATCATCTGTTTATAAATATGTGAAGCTCTCTTAAAATAGGTAGAGGAAGTTTTGGTGCTTTCATTAAGTTCTGATGGATAAAGACTGAAATTTATGTGGCGGTGACTGTAAAGACTTGTTCTGAGTTTGAATTCTATGAATATATATCTAATTCTGTGCAAATCTTTAATTTTGTACATTTGTATCTTAGATTGTAATTATAGAGTGTTCTTCCTGTCTCATCTAAACCAGATTTGTATAATGAAACCCAAACAATTGAATGTGTAGTGTATAAATATTTGTGCTTAACATGTATACTACAATGTGAATAAAATAATGTTTCATCATTTAAAATTTCAGCTATTCTGTTACAAGAATGACCAGAAAGTCATTTTTAGGAATACACACATAATCATACTTAGCAATTATGACATCTACACATTGACACATAGAGACGTAAGGATTTTATAGCTCAGCTGGAGTTATCTTTCAGTTTTCTAATCTGAAGACATTTTAAGTATAAATTATCCAAAAAGTTGAAACTAATGTGAAAAACTTAAATATGAGAAAGCAAATAGAGGATTAATTAGCCTCTAACTTTGATTTTTAAAATACTAAACAAATGAAGCTCACTGACTCTAAGCCCCATCTTCCAGACACTACTCACATAAAACATCTGTCTTCTTTAGTCTTGGCCCATCTGCACATCAGTGGAAATTCTGGAACCAAAGATCAAACAAGGCTCCATCAATTTCGCTAAGATCTCACCAAACCATATTGCTGTGAGCAGAGTGTTCTAGGCTGAATTAAATTATATATGCCTATTTTACAGAAGGCCCATAATTAATTTTGTAACTAATAGTTCAAAGCCTCATTTAGCTCTCCAAACTGAGATTAGGATTTAACAACAGTGGGATCCAGAGTAAGATTAAGCACTACTTAGATGGAATATCTGTAATGTGGGCTACCCAAAGAGTCTATACTGCATGGATTAGTAAATATAACACAAGGGGGTTTGGCAGCTCAAAATGAAAAAAAAAGGAAGGTATAAATAGTCTAATCTTGTACGAATGTATCCACATGTGAATACAAAATATATCAATATATTATATAATGATATATTTTGTAGTTTATGTACACCATACATTGATAATGCACAGAATATATATTACCATTTTGTCCAACCCTCATGAGCACAGTTTGAGATGTTTAGTCATTTTTTTTCTCACCACTTCTACAGGATCTTTAAGTCCTCTGTTATATGTGGGTATAATGTTGTTTACATGTTATAACACAGTTTCTCCTTCACTGTGATAATGGAAACATGGATGATGATAATGGGAACTGATATACTTGTGTTGGCATTCAGGATCTGGTTATGGCTTCCTCTTCCCTCCTCGCACAGCAGAAGAAATTAAGGTATGCTGAGAAAGTGAAGGGCTGAAGGGCCAAAAGACCTTGATAATCCTTTGAGCCTTGTTAATCCATTTACAAGAGCTCCAACTCCCTGTTTTCTTAACTCATAAGGACCTGTTGTGTGAATTCTAACACAACATGCTTTAAAGTACAACACAAATTTTAGAGGGGAAGCATGTTCAATTTTTATCCAAAAGGGTAATATTCAAGTTAATCACAGTGATTTCTAACACTGAATAATGATTAATCGTGTATATTTCTCTCAGGAAATCAGTCTATATTTTCCCCTACAAAATTAATAGGGTAGATATATTCAGGTACGCAAATTCCTATATGTATTACATAGTTAAATCCTGGATAATAAAGCACAATGTATCATCATAAAGTTAATGACTTGATTTGAATTCTATCTCTTACTCTTATTAAAGATGATTTTTAAATATTTTAAGTATTCATGTAGAGGTTTTTTAATTATTGGAGAAATGGAAATATCACATGCTCTGTTGAACACAGTGTACATTAAAACTTCAAAATATTATGTGATGTATAAGGAAATGGATTCAGGTAATAGTGTTAATTGTAGAAAGTATAACAATCAAAGTATTACAAACAATAACTTGTAGTAAATTAGCTAAGTATTATACTTGCATGCTGCATAGATAGGCAACTATAGGGTCACTGATGGCTAGAAATACAGCCTCTTGTATAATGGCCTCATTCTTTTTCCTTCATCATGACTTCCATTTAAGAAGAGTAAAATAATTATTTGGAAGTCAATGTCTGTCACAAAGTCAATCACTAGAGAAGAAATGGGAAATGAGATCGTTCCATTCAATTATGACAGTATGGTTGCTTGGCCAAACAGATGAGAAGATGGAAAGAAAATGCAAGGGTTCTGAAATACTTCATAGTATAATTCATGATTCTCTAATTCTATTGGAATAGAAGCACTTGAGAGTGTAACCTTGGAGACTCTTAATACATCATTTGGAATAGCTCAGGTGCAATTTTAGCATTTGATTGGTAATTTGTTTTATCTTGCTCCTTTCCTGCCTCTATTCTACTTTTTGTGAATTATTTTGTATAGAAGTTATATGTTAACCTATTTCCAATTCTACAACCTATTTAATTGCATCTATATTGATGACATACCTTTACCTGAACTTTAAATGTTATTTAGTGTGGATTCATGCAGAATTCACAATGATCTTAAATTATTGTAACATTCCTACTATTGCATTTAAATTAAACTTTCCTCATTTTTCTTGACATTACACACTTACAGGGAAACTTCTTGAACATTCTCAGAAATTTGTTAAAGAACATTTAACAGAAATATTTGATTCACAATATTTATTAGAAGGCAATTTTAGAGTATTTCAGCACCACAGAATACAGACACAAAAATTTAATGTAATCCATTTTAAGCCACTGTAGAAAAGATTCAATTAGACGACTTTACTGTCTTTCAGCATTATATTATAAGTAAGTTCTCCTTTCACATGACTTGGAATTTCTATAAGATGTTACTTTTCTACTCTGTTGAACAATTTTATGTTTTATTTTATTGTTTTATGTGTAATACAAGTTTGGATATTTCTAATGTTGCATTTTAGTTCAAATTATTCTCATTACAGAGAGAAAGGTTTAAACATTGCAGTTTGGTTATAGTTCTAGTTTAACGAATTTCATATTTTAATCAAGTAGTAAATATTTTAATTACTTAATTAAGAATATTTAAAAATGAATTCATAAAATTATATTTTCTCTTTCTATTTTAACAATAACCCATTCTAAGGCACAGGATTTGAGTACAATATTACAGGAATTCTGAATGAAATATATTAGCGTGTGAACACAATTTTCATGTAAGAGTTCAACAACCTGAGTAAACTAATCAAAGTTCCTAGTATTTAAGGTCCTGAATTATAGGAGCTTTTAGAAAACACGAAAAAATTTGTAAATGTAGTTATTGTACAAATTTACAAGATTAGTGATAATAAGCTACAAGACTCCATTAGAAAATACACCAAAAATGTTGACTTTGAAATTTACTTATGTTCATTTGGTTGAATAAATTATTATTTGAAACAGTTTTGTGAGTGCCATGGAATGGTACCTATATTTGAAATGCCAAATCTTTTCATTTATGATAGAAATAACAACAATGCAATTTAATATTTAAATTATGATGTCCAATTTAAAAACTAGGAACCATGAAATGTGAGAAATTATATAAAGAAAATGACAACTTAAATTTTTTATTTCCTAGATATTATAAGCTCAGAAGACTGGACTATCTTATATAGATGAGAAAACATTAGACATTGAATATTTTACCTAGCTTGTAATAAACCACTTTGACAAATACAAAAACTTCATTGACTGTCTATGAGACTGTAAGCCCACATAATTTTATTTACATTGGACAAACAATTTAAATAAGAATCATTTGTTTGGGAACAGATTTGTATTTCTTGAAGAGATGAACAAATTAATGTTTAAATGAAAATTCAAAATGTTTTCATTTGTTATTGAGATATTTTATTTGATTTTCTGAACAACTACTCACAATTAGTTAATAAAGAGGCAATAACAAAAATTTCCACTCTAATATTTTTGGACAGTGTGTTATTGAGTGTCCCTTTGTTATGATTTATAACCATAGCCAAAAATCTCATATCATCACTGATGAAATAAACTAGCCATGATCAATATAATGTTGATTTTACTTTACTACTCCCACACAATCCTCTTCTTGATATATGATCACAGTTCTAATTAGCATAGATTATTCAATTTTATCTGTTTATTTATCTATTTATTTATTTATTTATTTATCTATCTATCTATTTATTTATTTATTTATTTTGCCAGTCCTGGGCCTTGAACTCAGGGTCTAAGCACTGGTCTCTTTTTGCTCAAGGCTAGCACTCAGCCAACTTGAGCCACAGCTCCACTTCTGGCCATTTTCTATATATGTGGTGCTGGAGAATCGAACCCAGAGCTTCATGCATACGAGGCAAGCACACTTGCCACTAGGCCATATTCCCAGCCCTGATCATTCAATTCTTAAAACTCTAGATTCCAGGAATTTAGTAAGTAGATGATGCTTGAACTTTTGCTTATGGCAAACTAATCTGCTGCATCTTTTCGCTAGATGATAAAGATACCCTTATTAATAACTCCATAAAGAATTATAAGACTTATCATTATGAAAAGCCACAAAGTGGTTAAAAAGTTAAATTTATGATAGAATATGACAACATTGAATATTATCCGAAGGGCTTTTTTCCATGTATTTAAATTCAATATTTTTTGTGGGGGAATGAAACATATTTTATTGAATGAGAATATGCTGACATGTCAGGACCACACCCAAGGTCAGGATCTCAGGAAACGGGCTAATAATTTTTATACTTTAAAATAAAACAAACAATAATCACCTACTATGTAAGGATAAAGATGCTATTATTTATTTTTACTCATTTGAGAAGCTTTTTCATTGGTTATTCTATGGATGTGTGTAATCCATAATCATGAACACTCTTCTTTTTACACTCATTAAAATGATTATTGTTGGGTCCCTGTAATCCCAGCTACCGAGGAGGCTGAGATCTGAGGATCACCGTTAAAAGCCACTGGGCGCAAGAAAGTCTGTGAAACTCTCATCTCCAAATAACCATCACAAAACCAGAAGCTGTGCTGTGGCTCACATGGTAAAGCACTTGCCTTGAGCGTTTCAAGCCAATGAACTATACATATATATTTAAATTCCCAATGCAACAACAATACTTACAAGACAATATGCTCTAAACCAACTGTACGACTCAGGGGAAGGTGGGAAGGAAACCGGGGAGGAAGGAATATGGGAAAAAATGGACAAGGAGTTAACAAGTTTGATAAGAAATGTACTCACTGCCTTATGTATGTAACTGTAACCCCTCTGTATATTACTTTAACAATAAAAAATGAAAAAAATTACACAGTGTATGGCAATGACAAAATATGTCAAAATGGACAAAACGTGTTAAGACAAAATTGGACAAATTTCTATCCAAAATAGACATTAATATAATAGACATGTATATGTTACATATGTATATATTCGTAAATATATACATGTTTGTACATAGATGTGTTAGTATTGTTCAATGTGAAAAGTAATTATGCAAGATACATAATTCGTTACAATAGCTTTACAAAGGGAATAAATATATTTTACCAATGTACTGTGACACTTGTACATTGAAAATTAAAATGAACTCCTGATAGATATTTAAGTGTGTGTGTGTGCACGCACGCGTGCATGTGTGTGAACATGCACAAGTGCTGGCCCTGGGAACTCAGAGTCTGGTGCTTTCCCTGAGATAGATAGACTGATTGATTGATTTTACTTAAGGCTATGCTGCTATCACTTGAGCTACAGCTCCACTTCCAGATTTTTAGTAGTTAATTGGAGATAAGAGTCTCACTGTTTCCCTGCCTGGGCTGACTTTGAACTTTTATGCTCATATGGGTTTCCTGAATTGCTAGGATTACAGGTGTGAGTCACTGGTAACCTGATGGGTTATTTTGTTGTTGTTTTGTTTTTTATGATTACTGAGGTTTGAATCCAGAGCCTGCCACTTGACTTGGACTTTTTCTTACATGGCTGGTGCTCCACCACTCAATTGATTTCCACCTTTTTGCTGTGTAGTTGGAGATGACTCTAAAGGGTTTGTTTGCCTTGGCTGACTCCAGACTATAATTCTCAGATCTCAGCCTCCTGAGTATCTAGGAGAAAATGCATGAGCCACTGGTGGTGCTTTGTTGGTGGTGGTCTTATTTTATTTCATTTTTATTTTTGCCAGTCCTAGGGCTTGGAATCAGAGCCTGAGAACTGTCCCTGGCTTCTGTTTTGCTCAAAGCTTAGCACTCTACCACTTAGGCTCAGCACTGCTTCCAGCTTTTTTCTGTTTATGTGGTGCTGAGAAATCGAACCCAGAGCTTCATGCATACAAGGCAAGCACTGTTCTTCTGAGCCATATTCCCAGCCAGCCACTGGTGTTTTCATTTAATATTTTAAATTTTGAAAGTGTATTCGACTCTGAGAAACATGATTTACAGGTGGCTATATGATTGTAACTTTTCTTTCTTTTTGTACAATTAATATGATTAGTTATAAATCTGGAGTAAATAAAAATTATAGACAAGCTATGACATCTATTTATATAATATTATTATTTTCAAGGTATCTAGAGGGTTACAGTTACGTACATAAGGTATTGAGTACATTTCTTGTCAAACTTACTTCCTCCCTCATTTTTCTGCCATTTTCCCTGCTCCACTTCCCCCACACCTCGGAGTTGTACAGTTAGTGTCCAACATATTTTCTTGTAAGTATTGCTTTGGCATTGTCTCTCCTTTTACCTTTTGTTCACCTTTTTGATGTTCCCATTCCCTGACTCTCAATTTTCTAACTACATATCATAGAACATTTGGTACATATACACAATGGAATTCTCTGCTTCTATGAGAAAGAATGGCTTTGCTCATTCATAAGGAAATGGAAAGACTTGGAAAAAAATCATACTAAGTGAAGTGAGGCAGACCCAAAGAAACACAGACAGTATGGTTTCCCTCATTGGTGATAATTTGTACTTGTGTAGGATAATACTGGCAGAATATTGCAATAGCTCAAAAGCTATATACTTCTGAACACATAAGATGATGCTAAGTGAAATGAACTCCAAGTTGTAGAAATAAGTGGTTTATCATTGCTATTTTAAACCTACCATGTGAAATCATGCCTTTTTCTTTCTTTTTTCTTCCCCATGGTTTTACCTCTGATGTCACTGTAACTGACTTTGGTATCCTGGATATTGTACATATGTTTATTGAAACTAGGGAAGGGAAGGGAAATATCAAAATGGACAGATAAATAGTAAAAGTGAACCAATCCAACAGCAATATTTACAAGACAATATGCTGCAAACCAACTGTACAACTGGAGGAGTTGGGGGCAGGAGGGAGAAAAACGAGGGAGGAGGTAACGAGTTAGATAAGAAATGTACTTACTGCCCTATGTATGAAACTCTAACCCCACTGTACATCCCTTAGGAAATAAATAAATACATAAATTTAGATGTACTAAAGTCTTAATGTTTTTTCTTTCCCCAGAAACAGAAAATCTGTACTTTATACACTGGTAAGATCACAAGAGCCATCCATATCCCCTCCCACACACACACTCAGAAAGAAAACATTCGCAAAATATCAAAATAGTCCATTTGTATATCTCATTTTCAAAAGTTACTGTATTGCGACTACCGTAATTGAAAAAAATATGTCTCCATAGGATAGACAAACAGTACATAATGATGGTAATATACAGATAATATAAATAAATAAATAAATACATCTGTAGTCAAATGGTTTTGTACATACAACTAAATACTTTCAATACGGAAAAGTTACTTCTATATTTCCACGTGTAAAAAAATCCATGCATCTCTTACCATGAGCAAAATTATGTGAAAAAAATTAACAAATTAAATATGACAAATGCAACTCTAAGTTCCTTTTGAAGTAAAGTAGTAGCATAAATGTAAGTATATGTGTTCTTGGATTGACAACAGTCTTAAAAATGAAAAGATACAGACAGCAAAAGAGAAAAGAGATAAGTTTGACTAAATGATATTACATATGTATCAAATAAAACTATTAAAATGAAGATGACATACTGAATGATAGAAACAATACCTGAAAATATTAATGAGTATATGAAGTTAATTAGTAAGTGCATCACATAATTCATTAGGGACCAGGATAGAGAATATTGAAGAACTCTTACAAATGAATAAGAATGAAAATGACCACTTCCAAATAGCCAAGGAGAACATGAAGATTTTTAATTCTTTAGCAGAAATGCAGGCAAACCACACTGAGATCTCACAGCAAACCTATAGGTATGGTTATAATTTCGAATAAAGGAATAAGCAAACAAAAATGTTCAAAACAGAAATCTGATGATGAGGAAGCAGTTATTGGATGCTCGTGTACTGATTATAAATGTGCATTTACCCTAGAAAACACTTTGTTCCTTCCATTACTGAAACAGAATTGCCGTCCCCAGACTCAGCAATTCTACATCTATTCTTACACTGAAAATATGGCAAACATTCAGGTATATACTTTTGTAATAGTGCTCATAGGTGCATTATGCACCATAGCCAAAAAGCATGAACCATAACAATAGGTCAAAATTATGTGTGAAGTGACAGAATGTAATATATAAGTGAATATTATTAAGCAATGTAAAGGAGAAATATCACATCCTGCTAGAATTCTATAAACCTTGATAAATGGTATAAGAATAACTCAAATATCAAAAGATTACATGAAGCCTAATAGTTAATGTCAAAAGGCACAAAACAGATTATTTGAATGAAGAAAATGGTCTGAATCTAAAATTAGGGCTTCTTCCAAAAATATTGAGCTCCTTATCTTCCAGCAATCTGACTTTTTCTGAAATATTACTACATTTAAACTGCAAATTTTGTACCAAATAAGCCATCTTACATTCTGCTATGTTTTTCTACAAATAATTTGATCTCATCATTTTGAACCTGCATTTAAAATCAGTTTATCTGGAGCCTTCATTTTAATATTCCACATATTTAATCTTTTTAGCATCTAATTTTACCCATGACATGTAATTTTCCTTTCTTCAATGTGATCCACTCATTCTCATAATTACATAATAAATCATCTAAAACTGGTTATTGATATAAACTATATGTTAGATATTAGCTCACACATTTCTGAAATTTTTAAACTCAACTATATAAAATGATCATGAATATTCAATTTTAAAATCACACAGAAATATAAATTTAAAATAATGTGTTTTGGGATGTCCAAATATATTACTTATGTGGATAAGAATGTAGTATTTAAAGAAGGAAATAGAATAAGTACTTCTTAGTATTCATAGTCTGTGTTTCTCTGAAGTGACTGAATCTCCCTTTACTACCTTATTATAAATGTACAAACTACCTTATTATATATGTACAAAATACTGTGATTTAGTTGTGGTATTTCTTTACTATGTGTGATGCAGCCAATACTTAAAAATATCTCAGCAAATGGGAGGGAGCTAGTGGTGCTGCTTTCTTCTTCAGGACATAGTCCCTGGAATTAGGAAAGGGTCTTGTTTATTACCACCATAGTCTCTTAATCTGTATGACTCGTGCAGAAAATAAGATGATGGCTATCACAACAGTTTCTTGTCTTTCACTTTTATAAAAGGCTATGTTTATTGTAGGTGTAAGATAGTACAGAAGACTGATTCTTTCTCATTCTGTGTTACTAAAATCATCCCTCTATACACATGTATTTCACATGCTACATTGTGTGGCTATTTCTAATTTTTGGACTAAGCAATGAAGTAGAGTATACAATTAATGTTGTTAGAACTAAATAAAACAGAAATACAAGCAAAAATCTGGAAGACTGGCAGGACAGTTTTAATGCAATTAAAAAGTAAAATCCCTTAAATATATTAGAGGCTCTCAGGCAAAATTTTTGAGCTGAGGACAAGAGATTGAAAATTGCAGTGAAATTACAAGATCCTTATCTTAAAAGCTTTCTAGTTGCTTGTCCTTCCACAACCATTCTGTCTCATTAGCATCAGGAATTGTGGCACATTTCAACCCATTCCCATTTTCCCTTTTTTTAAAAACCCTCAGACTGGTATAAATATCTCTGTGATATTCAATGAATCACTCTAAATGATAATAATAAATATCAGTTCAATCAGTTCATGGAATCAATTAGAAATCCTAAGGCTAGAATTATCATCACATGAAAATATTGCATAATTCCATATTTCTGTCACCAGATCATCCTCAATGAAGTTTACCATCTCTCCAAATATCTTGTACTCATGACATGTTTCTACACGTCCTTCCTCACACTCGTCTCATTCTTGTGATTTGAACATTGAATTATGCTTACATTTTAAGCTTGAAAGCTGAGTATGAGCTTTAACTTCTCTTGTCTCCTTATCTTAAAATCCAGACTATTGCAAAAATGTCATGATCTGTTTGTGCATGGTTTCTATTTTCATTCTATCCTGTTTGAAACAAAGTCACATGCTATGCCAGACTGCAATGCAGTGTAAGAGCAAGCCTCACTACTACTTTCCCTACTTTACAACATGCATTGTTTCTATAACATGTTCTGATTCAAAATTTCCTAGTTTATGGTGCCAGAAACTATACCTACTAACAGACACCTAATAACAAAGCTCCCACATACTGCTCTTTCTTTATGCAATCATGTGCCTATATGTACAAATACATCTCTGTGTTTTACAATCTCACACATACCTACTTTGCTAACTGTATTTCACCCAATCTATTACATTCTCATAATATTTGAAAAATACCAGCAAATTAATTGTACACAAGGACATCATCATGAAATTTTCATAGATTCATAAAATGTATTTTGATCAAGTTCACCTAAACTACATTTCTATCTGTTAATAACTTCCCTCACACCTTACAGATTTTAGTGCTTTCCTTATGCTATCTGTACACACACACACACACACACACACACACACACACACATACACACACACACCCCACAAACACAAAATAACATTTTCCTCTTATCACCCTAACCTCATTTATCTCCCTCTGGCACACCCCATATACCTTTCTTTTACAATAATGACATCATCTAGATTCTACAAACAAGTTACCATGTGTTAATAGTCTTTTTGAGTTTGGATTAGCTCACTTAACTTTATCTCCATTTCTTTCCATTTTCCTCACACAATATAATTTTATTCTACTTTAGAGCTGAATAATATTCCATTTTGGATATGTGTCACATTTTGTTCATTAATCAGAGTTTTGGCATCTAGAATGATTCAATCACGTAGTAATGGTGTTACTATAAACACTAATATGCCAGTATGTGTCTCCTTCATACATATGCCCCTAAGTGATACAACAGGTATAGATGGTAATTCTAATTTTATTTTCTATAGAAATCTCCTTAAGATTTTTTTAGAGGTGAAAGCATTTTATAGTCTCACCAACAGTTTAAAGATTTCTAAATGATGGCCATTCTGACTTAGTGTCATTTCCACTCACATTTCCTTCTTTGACTAAAGGTATTGAATATTACATATGTATTTCTTACCCACTTGAACTTCTTTTAAAAGCTGTTCAGTTTGTCTGCCCATTTATAAATTGGATTATCTGTATATGTATGTGTTGTTCATGACTGCCTAATCTCATCTTAAAATTTCTGATATGTGCAACTAAGTAGTATTCCTTACATAATTACCCTTATTTTCAAAACTTGACATTTCAATTCTAGTTTAGTATTGTTTCAACCCTGATGTTTTCCAAATCCATCTCTTTTCTATTACAGTTACTTATTTGTAATCACATAAAGTATTAACAGCATATCTGTTTTTCTCCTCTATCATGAATTACTTGAAGATAAATAACTTTCACTTTAATATTTGAATCTGTATTTTCTCCTACTTTTGCAAGTGAGATATAATATATACTTATTTATTTATAACTATATATGTATTTAAGACTATCAACATTTATGACTAATCTCAGGTTAGCATTACTGAATTTTAGTGTCTCTAGTATTTTATAATTTGTACTTTGTTTTTTAAGACTATGAGTCAGAAAGTCATCTGCCTCCTAAAAAACTAGACTAACACATAAAATGTCATTTTCGTGAATGTAATGCACACCAATCTGTTGCCTAAAGGACAAATGAATTATCAGACTTTATTTGTAGATAACTCAGATTGAATGGATTTTTTTCTGGCCAAGTAGACTTGATAGAATAGTTCATCCTGAAAAATCTCAGGTGGGATTTACTGATTAGGATATATGTCAATATACAATCTGAGAAAAGAAGTAATAACTATCTTTAATAATATTTCTACCATAATTGAATCCTAAATCAATTAAAAGATCTGTTCGTTACTCAACTATTTGAGTGTTGTTTATACATGGTTTGAAGTAGATTCCAAAGTTTCTGATAATTAAATCATTGTAAAAATATACTTTTGTATGTTTACTGTCTACAACCTGCGACTAAAAATAGAAGAAGGCATAAGGTAAGTGATTCATGATATTAATCTGAGAAAAGATTATGTTTCATATGACTTCAAAAATACAAGTAATAAAGGAAAAATAAACAAATGAGATTTAATCAAATTCAGAAGCAAGAAAGGAACAAAAGTTAGATAATCAACAGTAAAAAGATATAAAGGCATCATGATTAACATGTTTGTTCAGGGTTCGTATTCTGTCACTTGAGCTATACCTCCATTTCTGGCTTTTAGTGGCTAACTGGAGATAATAGACTCACAGACTTCCTAGCCCTCTGTGGTTTGAAACTGGATCTTCAGATCTCCACTTTTAATATCACAATCATGAGCCATCATGGCCCGGCCTTGTATTTTATGTATCTACTGCCTACCTATCTACCTACCTACCTATCTATAGTTTTAGGAAAATAGTAAAGGTACAATGAGCCAGTTTACCTAACCTATAATTTTAATTTAAAAAATCAAAAGTATATAATCATACATAGATATTTATTGCACCTACACAATAATTACAAATATACATTTAAATTATCAGTGTTGATGTATGTATTTACTACATGTACAAAGGGTTTTCATAAGTAGTAGAACCAAAGAATTTCAGAGATCAACCTGTAATTTTGTTCACTTTATTTAACATCTATGATATAAATAAATAGAAATGATTAAATTCTCAGAAGATTTCCTAGAAAATTATTTTTCAGAGTCAAATGTTATGCTCAATTATGACTCAAGGATTGTGGTTCTTCTGATCCTCACACTTCAATGCTGACGATGCATATAAAAAATACAATTAGAAGTTGTAATTTTACCACTAGATCACTAGATGGTATACAGTTCCTTTAAGGAAATATATGTGCAGCAGGAACTTTGTGTAACAATGACTCATTGTCCAAAAGTAATGATAACTCTGTTCATTTAATTATATTCATTTTGCCAAAACTTACACATTATTACTACATAACATTTTAATAAAGCTTCCCTTCTATAATTAATTATTAAAATATTTAGTTCACATTATTTAATTAAATACGAATCATTTTAGCTTTCACCTTCTAATATATTACCTTTATATTACTTTGTCTACACTGTCCCTGAAAAACAATACTACAGTGATAATGTTTTTGCAAAGGCATACATTAAGTTTACCAAACTTTAAAAAGACTATCATCTCATTAATGTCAAAACATATTATACCACCTTATATTAGTAGACTTTCATTAAGAAGCATTCTCTAGACTAAATAATTCCCAATTATCATATTAAAATTCTCACACATATATGCACTTATTTACCAATTATATTAAATATATAAATTTTTTCTTTTGGGCAGCAATGAAAATTAAGGACTTATGCTTGCGAGGCTGAGGCTCTACTCATAGAGCCGTACCTTAACTATCACAGAATGTTCTTCCTAGGGTGGCTTCAAGTCAGTCATTGGATCTCAGCCTCCAGAAAAGCTAGGATAATAGACATGAATAACTGGTATCTGATTTATTAATAGTTTGAGCCAGATTAGAAAATTTATAAAGGATATAATTTTTAAGACATCTGGGATGACCAAGAAACAAGAGTATGTAACTGCTTAAATGCAGTTTATAAACACTATTACCAAACATAAAAAACATAAAAAATCTAGCTCACCTTTTATCTTCATTAAATTTCTAAAGATATCCTCATATATAAAATATTGCTACTTTTTATACACAACAATGATGAAATGTCTTCAAGATGCACAAAAATATCTATTTCAAGGTTATTGTCTACAGAAAATTGATATTAAATGTAATCATCTTATGATGAAGCAAAATTATAAGGTTAAAAGTGGTAGCATATGTATATAATCTTAAAAATTGACACGATAACACATTAAGATAAAAAATTCAAGTCTATTCTTGGCAACAGACAGAAAGCCTGTGCCACAACAGATAAATAAATAAAAAACAAAACAAAAAGCCATAACACCAAACAAATAGATTCAATATACACATAACTATAATTAGAATGCAATTTCAAAGTAATCTGATTTTTTAAAAATTTTAAATCTTATATTAAAACATTTAAAATAATTAATTAAAATTATGTTTATTGGTTTCATATTAACTAATTAAACCTTAATGTTCTGAGCACAGTCAAATCAACATCACCATATTCATTTTAATTTCAAAGTCTTACAACTAAAAAGAGTTGTGTACTCTGATCATGATGCTGAATCATAGAAAAACTATAAAAATGGAAGAAAGGAGAAGAGAGTTTGGAAGTTGAAATTTAATTAGAATCAAAATAGGTAAATTTCTTATTGTGTCTGTATTACATGTAAGCATAGACATTTTTAATACAGAAGTATTTGATGGTACAGACTGAGAACCTTGAAGAAAAGCTTAATCCCTTCACTCAAAAGATTAGAACAAAAACTATTATTATATCATATTAATATTATTGCAACAGATTGTACTATAAAAATATCAAAGGAAAAACAAAAACGTTCTCATCTTATCTTGTTGACTCCGTGGGACTCATTTGGCAATATTTTCTTCATAACCAGAAGACAATACCAGAGAATGGACTTGTTTGTATTCCTCTATCCTGTGGTGAAAAGCTGGAATATAATCAATCATCCATTTTTTCCCTACACAATGTAGGCTAGTGACACTAGTTCCTTTGTCAAGAGTGTCTTAGAAAAACTGAGTGTAAAACTAATCTTGAAGTTTTTTATTGCTTGCCAAGATGGTGTCCATGGGTGTCCAATGAAGTGCAGAGCCACTGGGCTCCGATGACCCATAACATTTCATATGTCAGGATGATATAAAGTAGGCAAATCTCTTCCTTGTCGCTTTCCTCATGGACCACAGCCTCCATCTTTACTGAATATCAATAAGAAATACTCATACACGGAAATAATTGAAACTGAAACAGGAGTCTGTTAAGTCTTTCCTTAGAGTGGTTAAGTGACCTGGCACAGAAAGGTCAGGGAGAATTGTGGTACTACTCCAAACCGTGGAAATGATACATGGTGGAGCCTTCCTCTATTCCCCTTCCAGAAGCCCAGCAGGACACCTATAGGAGCAGAGCTTAAGGTCCATGGTCATCTGCAGGCAAAAGGAATAGCTACACTCTCAGTATGCTGAAGCTGTCAGAAGGAGATGGATATCTGTCTCACACATTACAACGGGGGCAATCAGTCAGCACTTCATTTCCTCTGGGAAGTGACCGCTGGAAAACAGAGGGAAGCTCTATGTATAAGCATAGCCTACTCCTATATTACATCAGAGGAACTGACTTCTTCACAACAAAACAAAAATAAATAAATAAATAAAGTCACCATAATTCAGAGTTGTAGAGCCTCAAAGTTCTTTGTCATAAAACAGAAAAATCATGGTAGCAATGAGAAGAGAAAAAAATATGAACTAACACTGAGTGAAATGAATTGTTAGAATTATTTAGAAAGATTTTAAAGCAGTAATCATAAAAATTTTCAGCAATTAGCAATTTTTTTAGGACTAAATCTTGTATAGAAGGAGAAAAGGAAATTTCTGCCAAATTGTAGGTTACAAAATGCTACTAGAAAATAGGGAAAAGAATAATACAGTAATTTTACTCTGTATAATTATTAATATACTGGCAATTGCAGAAGATATAATCAATAAACTTAATGGAAGGTCAATAGAAATTATCATATCTGAATACGGAGATAGTCTGCTATAATACACTCATTATATTAATGAAACATAAAGACAAACAAACTTCAATATAACCATGAAAAATTGTACATCATGTACAAGAGAAAATTAAATGTGAAAGAAACTGGATTTCTCAGTAGAAAAGATGATTACCAGAGATATTTTTCCAATATTGGTTAGAATGGTGACTTACTTGTTATTCAGACAAAGAAAAATTAAAATTGCTTTTCACTTAAGAACCTACTCTTTGATGAATGATTTAAATAATGTCTCTAAATAGACAGGAAGTAATACTATAAAAAAGATACTCTGATAACACAGAGTGTATATATGTGGACAAATAGAACATGAGCACCAACCAAAGTAGGCATAAACACTTTATAATTATTTTGTACCTGCAACTGTTGACTGAAATTAAAATGTTCTTTAAAGTAAAGAGCAAAAGCAAACACTGGGCACTAAGGTAATGCATTAAAGCAGTATAAATAATTTTGAAAAACATATTATAACCAGCCCTTCTGGGGCATGTAAGCCTTTCATTCCACCTACCATGTGCTGGAGGCATGCCACGGTAGTTAGAAAACATATCTAAAGCAACAACAGCAACAATAACAAAAATAACATAAACCAAAGGCCTAAGATGTGTATCATGTGGGAGAATACTAGCCTAAGACGCTCAAGGTATTGGGTTCAATCTCTACTAATAAAACATAAAATAAAGAATGATATAAAGGAACTGCTTGCATAGTTGATAGGAAGTCAAGAAATGAGAAAAAGAGAAAACAATACATAAATATTGAATACAGTACTGACTTAACTCTTAATAAGTCAATAATTATTTAAGCTATAAGTTATATAAACATAATAGTTAAGAGTTTGAGATTGGGTATGTCTATTAAAATAAATATTAAAAATATAAAATACAATTGAATTTGAATGTTCTGTTTAGAACATAATTTCAACTAATATCAGAATAAATTGCTAGAAGATAAAATGATACAAAATACATTCTCTGGAAAATAATCAAAATATCCTACAGCGATAATGAATGCTATATTGTGTTTTAGATATGAAATTACAAAAGGCTAAAGGAAGTTTTACAAACCAACAAAGACTACTCAATACAGAAGCAAGAAAAGATATAAATGTGTATGATAGAAACAATGTAATATTTTAAGATGTGGAGCAACAGAGGCAGGGCAAAAGAAGAAGAAAAAATATAGTCACCTATTTCAGAATTTTCAGCTAGTTATGGGGATAACCAGAGAGGATATAACAAGTTTATGTAACAGCTAAAGAACTCAATAAATTAGGAGGCTTTGATTCTCATTTACAGAATATGGCACTTGTAAACAAAGGATACCGGTTTTACCCAAGGATCCATTTAACATTTATGAATTTGGAAAAAAAAGTAAGCTATTAAATGATTATTTAATTACCTTTAAATCTTTTTAAGTTTATCTGTTTGGGAGAGGATAAAAGAGAGCTGAGAAGCGGTGGATAAAAGAGTGGACAAATGTAGCAGTGATACTCAGTAGACACTATGATGAAAATGAACAATACACCTTGTAAGGGAGAGGGGTGGGGGAATAGGAGGAAATGAGGGAAGTGGTGATACTTCAAAAACAAATATACTCATTACTGAGTTGTATAACTGTTAACCCTCTTTACATCAACTTTCCAATTAAAAAATGAACTGATACAGACTAAATTTCATAATGAATCCATCAGGAATAACCGAAACTTACCAGAAAAAAATAGTAAAAGCACCAAGCTTTCAAACTCATTAAAGAGAGGTAAAAGAAACAGAGGTTAAACAGGTAATCTCAAAGTTTAAGGTTATATCTATAGAAAACAAAATTAAAATAAAATGTGATAAACAAAGAAATTAGTTTGCAAATTCAAGAAATGTTGAGAGAAAATTGATAATAGGAAAAGAGCATATGCATTAAGATTTACATAATGAATAAGAAATATTACTCCCCTATGACCTAGCAGCCCCACTTTTGGGCATCTACCCAAAAGACCACAAACAAGAACACATTAAAGCCACCAGCACAACAATGTTCATCGCAGCACAATTTGTCATAGCTAAAATATGGAACCAATCCAGATGCCCATCAGTAGATGAATGGATCAGGAAAATGTGGTACATATACACAATGGAATTTTATGCCTCTGTCAGAAAGAATGACATTGCCCCATTTGTAAGGAAATGAAGGACTTGGAAAAAATTATACTAAGTGAAGTGAGCCAGACCCAAAGAAACATGGACTCTATGGTCTTCCTCATAGAGAATAATTAGTACAGGTTTAGGCTAGTCACAGCAGAGGAGCACAAGAGCCTAATAGCTATGCCCCTATGAATGGATAAGATAATGCTAATTGAAATGAACTCCATCTTACGGAAATGAGAGATATATCACTGTTGTAATTACTTTCAAACATGCCATATGAAAACATAGCTTCTATTGTCGATGATCCTCTTGTATCCCCTTCCTGTGGTTGTACCTGCACTATCACTGTATCTTATCTGAGTACATTGAAAACTGTATATACTGGAATTAGAACTAGGAAAGTGAAAGGGAATACCAAAATCGAGAGACAAAGGGTAAAAAGACAAACAAGTACAAAAGCATACTTGCAAAACTGTTTGGTGTAAACCAACTGAACAACTCCTGGGGGAGAGGGAAAGGGGGAGGGGGAGGCAGGAATGAGGGAGGAGGTAACAAACAGTACAAGAAATGTATCCAATGCCTAACATATGAAACTGTAACCTCTCTGTACATCACTTTGACAATAAATAAGAAAAAAAAAGAAATATTAAAATTCAATAAACTAATCCCACCCATGGAAGAGGAAAAGTAAGAAAAAAATAAATATAACTGGAGCAGAAGGATGGGAGCAACAACGAAGAATACAAATCAATTAAAGCCCAAATTTAATTTTTTTATTTTAATTTTTATTGTCAAACTGAGGTACAGAGAGGTTACAGTTTAATACGTTAGGAATTGGTTACATTTCTTGTACTGTTTGTTATCTCCTCCCTCATTCCCCCTTCCCCTCTCCCCCTTCCCTTTCCACCACATGAGTTGTTCAGTTCATTTACACCAACACTTTTGCAAGTATTGCTTTTGTAGTGGTTTGTCATTTTTGCCCTGTGTCTCTCGATTTTGGTATTCTCTTTCCGTTTCCTAGTTCTAATACCAGATACACGGTTACCAATGTACTCAGATAAGATAAAGAGATAGTGCAGGTACAACCATAGGAAAGGGATCATCAACAATAGAAGCTACGGTTTCATATGGCATGTTGAAAGTAATTACAACAGTGATATATCACTCATTTCTGTAACACGGATTTCATTTCACTTAGCATTATCTTATCCATTCATAGGGGCATAGCTATTAGGCTCTTATGATCCTCTGCTGCGACTAGCCTAAACATGTACTAATTATTTCCTATGAGGGAGACCACAGAGTCCATGCTTGTTTGGGTCTGGCTCACTTCACCTAGTATAGTTTTTTCCAAGTCCTTCCATTTCCTTACAAATGGGACAATGTCATTCTTTCTGATAGAGGCATAAAATTCCATTGTGTATATGTACCACATTTTCCTGATCCATTCATCTACTGATGGGCATCTGGGTTGGTTCCAAGTTCTAGCTATAACAAATTTTGCTGCGATGAACATTGTTGTGCTGGTGGCTTTAGTGTGTTCTTGTTTGTGGTCTTTTGGGTAGATGCCCCAAAGTGGGGCTGCTGGGTCATAGGGAATCTCTATGTTTAGCTTCTGAGGAATCTCCATACTGCTTTCCAGAGTGGATGAACCAGTTTACATTCCCACCAACAATGAAGTAGGGTTCCCTTTTAGCCATATCCCCTCCAATAATTGTTATTGTTAGTTTTCTTGATATAGGACATTCTTACTGGAGTGAGATGGAATCTCAATATTGTTTTGATTTACATTTCTTTTATGGCCAATGATATAGAGTACTTTTTCATGTCTCTTGGCCATTCTCATTTCCTCATCAGAGAAGTCTCTTTTTAAGTCTTTAGGCCCACTTATTGATGGTGCTGTTGGTTCTTTGAGGTTTTGTTTTGGAGGAATGTATTTTTTTTTTTTACTTCTGCATATATTTTAGATATGAGGTCTTTGTTTGTTGAAGGTCCGGTAAAGATCTTCTCCCAGTCTGTGGGCTTTCTGTTTTTCTTGAGAGCTATGTCCTTTGTCCTGCAGAAGCTCTGCAGTTTGATGCAGTCCCATTTGTCCATCCTTTCTTTGATATGTAGCATTTCTGTGTCTTTGTTAAGGAAGTTCCATCCTGTGCCAAGGAGCCCAAGTGTTTCCCCTACTCCTTCTTATGGTGTTTTCATGGTATCTGTTTTAATTTCGAGGTCTTTGATCCATTTGGAATTGATTTTGGTGCAGGGTGATATATAAGTATCTAGTGTTAGTTTGTTGCATGTGTTGAACCAGTTTTGCCAGCACTGTTTGTTAAAGAGGCTATCTTTCTTCCATCCTATTTTTTTAGCTCCTTTATCAAAGACTAAGTAGGCATAGTTCTGTGGGTTTATTTCTGGGTCTTCAATTCTGTTCCATTTGTCTTCAGACCTGTTCCATTGCCAATACCTAGCTGTTTTTATTACTATAGCTTTATAATACAGCTTGAAGATTGGTATTGTAATTCCTCCAGCATTGTTCTTTCTGCTTAGGATTTTTTTTTTTTTGCTATTCTGGGTCTTTTATTGTTACACATGAATTTCTGGATTGCTTCGTCTATTTCATTAAAAAATGTTGTTGGGATATTAATGGATATTGCATTGAATTTGTAGATAGCCTTTGGCAATATTGCCATTTTGATTATATTAATCCTCCTAATCCAGGAACATGGGAGGTTTTCCATTTCCTTAGTTCTGCCTTAATTTCATTTTTCATGTTTTTAATGTTCTCATCATAGAGGTCTTTCACTTCTTTGGTATTCCTAGGTATTTTATGCTTTTTGAGGCAATTGCTAAAGGAGTTGCTTTCCTGATTTTAGCCTCGGTGTTAGCATATAGAAATGCCATTGATTTTGAGGGTTTATTTTATATCCTGCAACTTTGCCAAAGTTTTGGATCAGCTCTAGTAGCTTGGGAGTACAGTCTATGGGGTTCTTTAGGTACAGGATCATGTCATCTGCGAAAAGAGAAGTTTAACTTTATCTTTTCCTATTTGGATCCCCTTTATACTTTCTTCTTGCCTAATTGCTCTGGCTAGGAATTCTAGTACTATGTTGAAGAGAAGGGGAGAGAGAAAACATCCCTATCTTGGGTGTGATATTAAAGGGAATGGCTTTAGTGTTTCACAATTTAGAATTATGCTTGCTGTTGGTTTGTCAATGACTGCCTTCATTATATTCAGGAGTGTTCCCTGGAATCCCAGTTTTTACAGGGCTTTTAGCATAAATGAAAGCCTAAATTTTAAAAGCCCAGAAGCTAGTTAGTGAAAAATTATTAAAATAGTTTATATAAAAATCAATGATACTGAAAAACTTCAGTACAGACTAATTATTCCATATCATTCAATAACTCCAAGAACATAATGAATACATTTGACCCATAAGTTTACAAATTCCAATCTAGAAAATTCTATATGATGTATTTGTGTATTTATCAGAATCCTTAAAATTGCCATTAAATCTTCCAAAATAGAAAAAAAAATACATGGCTTTAACAAACAAAAAAATTCAATAAAATTATGGTAAATGACAAATTTGTACAATGTCTTCAATAAAAAAGAAAAAAGTAATCATTTCCAAATTAACTTTCTGAAGTCAATAAAACAGTGATTCCAAGTAAGAAAACTCCTCTCTCTCTTTCACACACACACTCATACACACACACACACAAACTACACTGATACATCATGAACTTATATAAGTACTAAAATAATTGTGAACTTAGGAAAATGCAAACTTATCTAAATTTCTTCCAGTAATGTATAAATAAGTGAGTTTAGGGTAAGGATTTTTAGAAATTCCAGTAATGAAATGTATTTCACCTTTGTTTTTCTTGGGCCAAAAATGAACACAGCCACTAGTATTAACTACTTTTTTTGAAAATATTTTTATTTTCTTTAAGTAATTGTCCAAAGGTGTTGACATTCAATGGAGCAGTTTATGAATACTGTGTGTATGTATGATCAACCCCTTTTAACATTCCCACCCATCGCTCCCCACCCCGTACCTTTCCCTCACTTAGTTTTTAGGTTTGCTTTGATGTTTTTAAACTATTTAACAAAGCATCTTTCAACATCCTCACCCTCCTTTTGATCTACTCCTTCCCTTATTTCTCTTAATTATGTGGCATATACAAAGCATTCTTGCCTTTATTCTATTCATCTCCCTTGTTCACTTTTCTTCCTCACTACTCTTTCTACTTCCTTGCAAGAACCTATTTTCTCGTACTTACTTCGTTGGGCTTTGGATTCATCTTTCTAAAGAATTATGCTATTTGTTCTCTCCACAGAGTCCATTCTGCTTCATTTAATTCATTTCCAACCACTTCTATACCTCCCAGTGTGTTTACTCCTTGATTTACAGACACATTCTAGTTCCCACAAATGAGGGAAACCATGCAATCTGTGTTTCTCTGCGTCTTTCTTATTTCATTTACACTAAATAAAATTTTTTCCAAGTCTTTCCATTTCCTTAGGAATGGTACACATCATTTTTTCTGATGGATGAGAAGACTTTCATTGTGCATATATACCAAAAATGTGGTATATATGATGTATAGGTATGTGATACATTTTCCTATTGAAGGACCTGTGGACTGATTCCATATCTTGACTATGGTAAGTATTGCTACAGAAAACGTGATTTGGATGGTGGATTTAGTATATATACTTTCTTTTGCTCTAGTGGATAAGTGCTCAGGAGTGGAATTGGTGGGAAGCTCTATATTTAATATTTTTTAGTATAATTCATACTGCTTTGCAGAGTGGTTGAACAAGCTTACATTCCCATCAGCAGTGTAATGGAGTTTCCTTTTGGCCACACCCAGGTAAGCATTTGTTATTATTAATTTTCTTGATGATGTCATTTCTAAATAAGGTGAGGTGAAATGTCAGTATTGTGCATTTCCTTTATGGCCACAGAAACTGAACATTTTCTTTATTGACTGATAGACATATTTGCTTTTTTTTTCTAAAAAAAAAAAAACCTTTTCAAGTCATTAGCCCATTTATTAATTAGGTTGTTTTGTGTGAGTTTACTTTTTTTAAGATTTCAATTTTTTAAACTGTAAATTTGGATATTATGCTCTTGTCTGATGTATAGATGGTAATATTTTTCTCCCATTCTTTCATTTTTTTTATTTAGCATCTTATCAATGCCCTTCGCCGTGCAGAAACTTTTAGGTTTGCTGTGATACCATTTATCTATTCTTTCTTTGATATGCTGTATTTCTGAATTTTTATTTATGAAGTTTTTATCAGCCCTTGTTTCCCCTACACTTTCTTGTAAAAATTTTATGGGTTTTGGCCTTATATGGAGATCTTTGATCCATTTTGAATTGATGGCTGGTTCAGGGTGATATCTGGGGATCTAGTTTCCATTTTCTGCATGTGGATGTCGAGTTCTGCCAGCACCATTTGTTAAAGAGCCTGTCTTTATTCCAGTCTATATTTTTCTGGCTATAACTCTGTGCATTAATTTCTGGATTTTCTATTCTGCTCTATTCTTGGTTTCCATTCTGATCTTTTCTTGGTCTTATTTTTTTACCAGCACTAAGCTGTTTTCATTAGTATGTCTTTGTAGTAGAGTTTGAAGTTTCCTAATGTTATTGCTCCAACACTGTTCTGCCCAAGAAGGATTGCTTTTGCTATTCAGAGTCTTTTGTTATTCCATGTGAATTTTTGGATTGCTTTCCCTATCTCCTTGAAAAATATTGTTGGGATTTTGATGAGTATTGCTTTGAATCTGTAAATTGCATTGGGAAGTATTGTCATTTTCACAATATCAATTCTTCCTTCCAGTTCAGGAACATAAAAACTATTTTCATTTCCATAACTATTCTTCATTTCTTTTTTCAAATTTTTCGTTTTGACTGTAGAGGTCCTTCATATATTTGGTTAATTCCTTGATATTTTTGAGGCAATTGCAAATGTGATTGCTTTTTTATTTACTCCTTTTTCAAAATAAAAGTTTTGTAGTCAGTATAATGAGGCAAGCAAAATTAGGAAAAGGAAGAAAACTGTACCCATTTACAGATGATGTTCCAGTCTTCATAGAACATTTCAAAAAATATGAATGTACATAAACATTAAATTAATTCATAAAGCTTTCAAAATAGAAGATAATTACCAAAATAAAAAAATTAACTGATGTCTATAGACTAAATAGAAATGTGTGGATATTATCAAAAGCTTAGTTGAGCTACAGAGGCTTGTCATAAGTCACTGTAACCAATTGAAATAATGATTAAATACAGTGTTGCTGAAGCCTTTAACCATGTACTGAAACAGAAAACTAGTGTCATGTTCTATGTCCCATCCTCCTTACCTCTTGTGTTCCAGTCAAGAGGTAAGTGGGAAAGGTACAGGTGTGGGGGTTGCCTCACTGTGGGAAGAGTCCAGAACAGGTGGCTGAGGTTTTATAAAATTTAGACAGGAGGAAGAGAAAGTGGTACTGTTATGGTTGGAAATTGCTGAATACCAATTTGCAAATAAAGTTTTTTAAGTTTTTACACTCCTCTTGCAATATGAAGGAATCAATGGAGGCACTTGAAAAAAGCCTACACTCAAGGGCATGCCTTAATTAAAAAGAACTGAATGAATTTCAGTTTCAGGAATGCAAATATGCGTAAGAATCTGTTTGGCTAAGTTGTCTTGACTTCTTGATTTCAACTCTATGTACTACAAAGTTTTGGCTTAACATCAAGTCTAATTTTGAAAAAGAACTGTCCCTCATGATATTTGCCAGGTAAAGCCTTTGTAATTGAGTATGTCTAGAACTAAATTAAAATAAAATCACACATACAATTTTTGGCTAGTAGTCAAATTCTGGAAAAAGAAATGAAAACAGTGCAATTAACAACTTATCTACATCAGGGCCCCAAAGAATGAATTGCTTAGCTGTGCAAGTAAGTTTAGAATATGAGCCTTAATCTTTCAAAATATGTATGTGTGAAAATGAAAACTTAAATACATGTCAGTGCACACATATTCACATATTCATGGATTAAAGATTTGAAAAAGATATCTCTGACATTTATGGTTAGATTGGAGGATGATTCTACCACAACAGGTATTTGTTTATGCTTTTCAAATTTATATTACCATCAATAATATAATTTGGTAATTGAAGAAAACTGTGAAAAATCATGCTATTTTCAAATGAAGGTTTAGTACATATTTAAAATAGCCAAATTGTGAAATATTGATCAACAAAAATCACAAACAATCCCTTAGAAATAGGTTCAACATGTTGTCTTTACAGGCATGTAGAGTATATAGAAGTATGGATCAGGAAGCTTTTCAACAATTAAGCTTATATTTCCAGTTTATTGACCAGGTTAGAACTATGAAAACTTCTATCTCAGTTTTTATATAATTTTATGAAGCATATATGCATGGAACATGTTTGTCTATGAAATATGAATCTATAGAACTTTCAGGAAACTAATAAGGGGTGAATCTTGGAACTAAAATACCAAATCCATGACCTATAAAAGATTTAGCTGATAAAATGGATCTTATCAAACAGAATTTTTGTTACCAGTAGACTCTGTTCTAGAAAAAGAGAAATATAAAATTATGAGGGAAGGTAGAATATATGTTAAAATTTCTTATAGATTAACAATAAATTATCCAAAAAAGAAAGACATAAAGGTACAGTATATCTAAGAAGACATGTAGATTGCAAATAAATTAATGAAACATGCTTAGCCTTATTAGTAAAGCGTCTTTGTAAATGAAAAGTAATTATGAGCTATCACAGTAGTTAAGAATAGCTATATTAAAACCAAGATAACACAAACAAATGTTGGATTGAATATGGAGAAATACACTTGTTTTATATTGCTGGTAGAAAGACAGAGTACTGCAAATGCTTTTAGAAATGATTGTACCACTTTCTTACAAAACTAAACATGCACTTACCATAAAACCAAGTAATTGCACTCTTAGGCCTTACTCCATAGCAACAAAAATTTATCTTCACACATATTCTTCTGCACTAAGGTACATCAGTATTTTATTTATAGTAGCTTATAAGTGGAAAAAACATAAATTTATTTTAACAGGTATACCATTTAACACTGGTAATAAAAATACCTACTTATAATTTACTTCATTTTAAAATTCAACTGAGTATTCATAATGAGTAATTTGCATATTTTATCAAGCACATGACTTACTTAAATGATGATTCCATTGTGCTTATGAATTTACTAAAATGTAGCATTGTAGGTTCATATCCCACTTTTATTAACTATAAAATGTTGGGAAAAGTAGGGGTTTTTCTGATGTTTTCATTTCCTTAATTGTATGGGATATGCAAAAAAAAAACCTAGTAAAATATTTGCTTAATTTGAACATAATCTGTTCAGCTAAATAATTCAACCTTAACTTTTCAATGCTAATTTATTTTTATTTCTTTCATGATGTAGTGAAAAATAACAGACAGATTATGGATTTGCATACATGAATAACATTCTCAGGTGGAGAGAAGACAGAAAGTTAATGAGACCCTATGTCAACAACCACAACAGCAAGCTAGACATGTGCTTTTACATCTCTAACCCAAGCTAAGTAAATAAACCAGAGCTCAGGCTGTCTAGAGAGAAAAAATGGAAGAACATAACCTGAAAAATAACTAAAGCAAAAAGAGCTAGCATTGCGATTTAAGTAGATTGGTAGCAAGCAAGAACCTTCAAATTTAAACCTAGTATTATATTGGAAGAAAAGGTATGGGTCAAAAAATGTACCAAAATGCTAACAACTTATTGATCTAGGTGATGAATGTGTGGAGAACATTAAATAACATTTGAGACACATGAATTTGTTTATTCTTCAAAATAACATTTCCTTCCAAACGATTTATTCAGGTGTGTGTGTGTGTGTGTGTGTGTGTGTGTGTGTTACTATAATTTACTGTGGGAATATAAGAAAAACTGAAAAATGTTAGGCATTGGGCCTAGGCAGGGGTGAGATTTATGGATGTAGCTGGAGTAGCAATTTTTCTGGGGCTGAGGCTCAGCTCCACTCCACTTATTTCTCCTGTGTTCAGGTGTTCTTTGTATATTTGATAAATGTCCTTAAACTGCTAGAGCCACTAATGTCTCTAAATGTTACGTGCTTGTGTGGCAAGGGCAACAGCTCACAGGAAATGCACACACTCAGTAACTACTGAAGCATGGTTCCTAGAAGAGAGCATAATCCATGGATATCCTTTCAATATTGTGGCTTGGAGAATACATTCCAAAAGCTTGTAAATGAAAGACATTTTCACAAGACTGTTGGTTATTTTAGTATCTGAACTATTGTATTGCATTTTCTAATTTTAAATCCTCTGTTTGTGTTATATGCAAATTAAAAATAAATGACACATGTTTTTGGAAGATGTAGGAGAAATTATTGTGCCTTTAACCTTTAAGTAGCTATTTTCAATCTGAGATGATAGACAAATGATCTATAAGCATATGCTCAAAATCTTTCACTTTTATAATTTCCATTTTTAGAAATGCTTTGAGTAATCATTTTTGGATATTAATATATACCCAATATGTTGAAGTTTCAGGTGGACTTACACTGCAGAACCATTGCCCAGCAGAAAAAAAAAGTGCTCATTTAATTCTGTTGTATACCAAAGAATTAATAGAATTTGTATTGATCAATATTTCATCATATATACTCATGATTACTTCAAAATTTTTATCTTGTTTAAAGTCATACTATTAAATGTTTATTACTTTCTTACTTTGTGGATTGTCAATTTGATTGCATTCCCAGAAATTTAATAGGCTTCAATTTGATCATTTCATTCACTAGCAATTAAAGAGTGCTAAACTGGCTCTCTACCACTTCAGCATCACTTCCAGCCTTGCTTTGTGCTTTTTGATTCTAGTGAACTCTTCTAGCTGGGGTGACCTCAAGTCAAAATCCTTTAAATCAGCCTCCATTTCCAAAATAAAACTTGATGAGATAGATACCTCTAGAGTCAAGTGAAAGGCAGCGTTTCATTATATCCTCCATGAAGGAAATTCTGTGCCTCACAGATAAACAAAATACAATCAAGATCATATGTATCTTGATACCAAACAATAAAACTTACTGAACCAATTATGATCCTTAAGTAGCTAGCATGAATTATAATAATGGTCATAATATTTAACTCCTCAAGAAAATGTAATATTGGGCTCTAAATAGAATACTCACTTTCCTTACCAATTTCAGGCTACAGCTATTATGTAGCTAGACTTCATTACTCAACCAAGTAAAAATTCAACAGAATGGAGCAAAACTCATTTTAATCATTAGTCTAATATAAAAGTAAACTTTAAATGTCATTTTTGTATTTGATATTTCACAATTTTCAATCTTTAGTCTTCCTTCTGCTCTTGCCCCACATGTTGGAAAATCACCAAGAAAGACAATGCTCTACAAATTTTGTAAACCAAGAAGTTTTACTTTTAAAAGTTTTATATCACAACCAAAAGAACAGAGAATGGAGCAAAATCAATGGTATCTAATGAATGAGTGGATAAGGAAGGGATGGGCCTCCATCAACCTAAACTGGGAAAGAAACATATAAGTCATACAGGGTTGGGAGAAAGGAGACAAAGAGAATGATTCTTTTTTTCAAAGTGAACATCAAAGCCAGGAAATGTATGATCTTTATCACCATTGGCCTAACTTCCCATTAGTTATAAGTACCATAGGTTAGAAGCTTTGTTATGAACAAAGGAAGAGGAATATCTTTGCGCTAGGGCCATGCTAATCTTCTTTGTATCGTTCCAATTTTAGTATATGTACTGCCAAAGCGAGCACGAGGGATATCTTTGAATGAACCAGGCAATATCCAGAAAACTAATCATATAAAAGGGTGCACTTCCTTTCTGCCACCAAGGAGCCTGAGGTCATTTCAAATGCCTGGCTTTCACAATAGAAGGGCCAGCAATATCATATTTCTTTGGAGGAGCTAGTTGTGGCCTTGTTTTAAGTAATATATTAATAACTCATTTCCATACACAAAGGAGTATTAAAGGCCCAATAAATAAAATAAAATTATTTTTGTAACTTTTTTACTACTTTTGTGTCTTTTAGAATAAAAAATTGTAAGTGCAGTTGTACCCCCCAAAGAAGAAAAAGTCAGCAATCTTATCACAATAAAATTTATTCCAATATGAACACTCAATCTCACTATCACAAGGAATGTATCTTACTAAATAGAAAATGTTATGACATACATATCATTTTACTATAGTTTTTTCCATATACTAAATAAAATATGAATTATAGTTAGCTTACAGTTATATAATTGTCTTATTTTGAACAAAGTACTTTTTCCTGTTATAGATTTCAGTGAAATTAAATAATATAAATGACTTTAAGCAAATACCAATCACAATAGATTCAAGATTAAAAGACATAAAAATTTAAATTACAGATTTGCAGAAAAAGACTAAAAATATAGACTAAAGTAATAAAGTTACTGACTTCTCTTCTTATACTTATTTCAGAATTTCTAATTAATTTATTTACTTTTTGACATTAAATGTAGTTCTCAGTGATAATGTGTGCTTTGCCAGTCCTGGGCCTTGGACTCAGGGCCTGAGCACTGTTCCTGGCTTCTTCTTGCTCAAGGCTAGCACTCTGCCACTTGAGTGACAGCGCCACTTCTGGCCGTTTTCTGTATTGTGGTGCTGGGGAATCGAACCCAGGGCCTCATGTATACCAGGCAAACTCTCTTGCCACTAGGCCATATCCCCAGCCCCTTACACTTTCTTTTAACTAAAAATATGCTAATATCTTTAGCTGATGCTTTAAGTAACAAAAAGAAAAAATGACATTATCTTAATGCTCATTCATTGCGTAAAATTAATGTTTAGGGTTCAAATTCATGTTGTGTTTGTTGGTAAAGAATGGAAGTTAATATTGTTTCTAAGACATGTTAGGAAAAAACTGTCTTAAAACATTTAGTATTATACTTTAAAATATACTTGCTATGACATTTACCATTATTTCCATGTTGAACACATTTAAAATTTTTTGATTTAGCTATTTGAATTACAAAGAGCACTACTAATATCTATATTTATTATAATGCACTATATACCTGCTTTGATATGAAATATGGTCTCCCATAAATGTGTATAATTTACCTATTTCTAATTTTATTACAAATGAATTCAAGATATTAACAGTAAACATAAACCTATACATAAAATTCACTTACAAACTGACATGATCTGATATGGATGAGCTATAATTTAAAATTCATAGTCAAATATTTCCTGAGATTTAATTTTTCTTGTTTGTTTTTAGTAGTACCAATCTATGAGAAATAAATCTATTTATTTACTTAAAAAAATCTTACCTATTGTATTTCAAATAATAAAGGTCATTTTCCCCCCTCAAATTTCATACTTTATAACAATTCATTGGGAACTATATTATATAGGCTCATTGCCAAGTAACTTAAACAAAGACCTATAAGTTAAACTAGCAGAGAAGTGTCTTGGTAAAAATGATACTCAGGGTATTTCAGATACAGTTTTCCACATATTTCACATATATATCTCATCATTACTTTGTAATCCAAATACATCACTTGGGGCTGGGAATGTGGCTTAGTGGTAGAGTGCTTGCCTAGCATGCGTGAAGCCCTGAATTCGATTCCTCAGCACCACACAAACAGAAAAAGCTGGAAGTGGTGCTGTGGCTCAAATGGTAGAGTGCTAGCCTTAAGCAAAAAGAAGCCAGGGACAGTGCTCAGGCCCTGAGTTCAAGCCCTAGGACTGGAAAAAAATGTACAATTTCCTAGTTTTAATAACAGTATACACAGTTTCCAATATACTCAGATAAGTTACCGAGATAGTGTAGGTACAACCACAGGAAGGGGGATACAAGATCATCAATAATAGAAGCCACAGTTACACATAGCACGTTGAAAGTAGTTACAACAGTGATATGGGAATACCAAAATCGAGAGACACAGGGTAAAAACAGACAAACAACTACAAAAGCAATACTTGCAAAACTGTTTGGTGTAAATGAACTGAACAATTCATGTGGGTTGGGGAAGGGAAAGGGGGAAGGGGGAGGGAGGAATGAGGAACAAGGTAACAAACAGTATAAGAAATGTATCCAATGCCTAAGTATGAAACTGTAACCTCTCTGTACATAAGTTTGATAATAAAAATTTAAAAAAAGAAAATACTCAAAAAAATGTACAAAACCAAATACAACACTTGGAAACGTTTATGTTGACTCGTTTGTCGAACTAAAACAGCAAAAAAAAACAAAAAAAAAAAAAACAAAAAAAAACTCTTGATGTTTTTTATTTCCCAGAGGAAGATGGTAAGCAGTACCTCAAAAATGTCCACAGGAAATAGAAACCCAGATACAGAGTTAACTTGTAGTTTTAGAGTTTTCACGTTTTTTTCCCTAAGTATATGAGTTTAAACTAAGGACTTTGTGCTTGCCAGGTAAACACTCTAAGACTTGTACTATTTCCTCAGTCAGAGTTTTAACTTTAATTCTAAAAGAGAACTTATAGGTGAAGCTATCCTATCCAACCTGTGAGACTGGTAATAAAGTACAAAGGAATGGAGCTCTCTTTGTTATCCTTAAACTTTAATTACACCCACAATAATAGGAATCTTCTTTATAGTGTGAGAGTTTTACAAGATTGTCTAAAGTAACACTTTGACTAGTACAACTTCCTTATAGTTAGTGAATAGAATGATACTTAGCGTATTTTTTCCCCTTATTTTTGTGTTTGTGAACAGTATTGTGATAAACATGGAGCAAATATCTCTTGGACATTCTAATTTTATTTCCTCTGGATATGTACCTATATATCTTTGTAAAATTACATAAACTGATGCTGATGATATTTCGTAACAACAAAAATAAAACTCATAGAGAAAAAAACTTCAAAAATGTTACCTTTGATGTAATTCACTTTTTTTTTCTTTTTCAATTTTCATTCTCAGTATTGAATATAATTTTTATTTCCAAGGGGCCATGATTCCTTCTTTTCTTCCTGGAAAATTTGGATTTGCACAATTTTTTAAATTATTACAGGATTTATGCTCTTTAATATAACTTAATAAAGTTGGCTCCAGAGCTTCAGTGACAGCATTTTCCTGTTAGTCATTGAAAGCACAAAGGATTACCTGATACAGACAATCACTAATGTCTCTTTTCTAGTCCTATACTGGGAGCAAATTTGCAACCTTCCCCACCTTACTTGAAAGCCCAAATTACTTTTGGATCTTAGAATTCAACCCCAGCTTTAGATGCATCTTGTAAGGCAATGCATGTGATTTCGCCTATTTAAAAGCAGTGACTGCATCCCTCTGTTTAGAATTCCTAGCTATAAATGTTTATTTGCCATTCAGTTTCTCTGGTGTTATATTCATTTACATACTTGAATATGTGAAATTTTACTCAAGTGAAATAGGAAATAGAGAATCTAAAATAATCTATGTGTAGCACCATATATATATATATATATATATGTGTGTGTATATATATATACCATATAGTTATATACATATCTATATATGTATGTATTTTCAGTAAGAGAGTGTGTGAGAGAAAGAATACCATCTAAAAGGGATGTCATGGCCTATTATATTAACTATTCAGAAGGCTGAGATCTGACATCAGCACTTTGAAGCCAACCCAGACAAAGAAGTCCTTGAGACTCTTCTCTGCCATTAAGCTCCAGAAAACTGCAACTGACAATAGGGCACAAAGTGGTAGAGCCTGAGCAAAAAGCTCAGGGTCAGGACCAGTCTCCATGACCAGCAAAAAATAAACAAAAGAAAAAGGACAAAAAGAAAGAAGAGAAAGGGGTATCATGAAAAGAGAAACATATCAATAAGGAATCAGCCAGCCTAGCCCTGGACTGTCATTTTCCAAAGTGACCCTTGAGTTTTGATGTCAGAGGACAGGGGATGGAAAGGTGGTCATGGAGGCCATAATTGGATAGTGTAATTGTTATGCATAGTCATGGAAAATATATTGAAATCTCTTGTAGGCTTAATATTTGAGAAGCAGTAATAATTTACATGAAAAACAGCATAAGGACTTACTAAATGACAGAATTGAAATTCAGTATTTCTTGATATTTTCTAGAGAACTGAGGATATTAAGGTGGAATTCTGGATTTAAAAATCCTTTCTGGGTACTACAAATAACTAACTGCCAACAATAAAGAGAAAAGAGAATTACAACCCAGTTGTGAATTTCAAGTAGAATTAAAATCATCCTGTCTTGTGACTTCTGTTAATTGTATATGCAGCTAAATTTTGACAATCACATATAAAGAAAAGGCTATTTTAATCCATTTTTCAGTCTCACTTTTTTCAAAAGAAATTATGTGACATTTTAATTAAAATGAAAAACAAAGTAAGAAGTACTATAAACATCATATGTTCCATGGTTCCTTCTCAAAAGAGGTGTGATGGCTCACAACTGTAATCCATTTACTGAGAGACAGAGATAGAGCTTTATGGTCAAGAACTTGTATCTAAAACCAGTCTAGGTATGATGGTTCATGTCTGGAATCCCAGTAACTTGGGAAGTAGAAGTAAAAGGATTACAATCCTAAGTGGTCTGGAAAAAAAACTGAAACCAAACAAAACCAAACCCACTATATCTGATAAATACAGTAAATCAAAAAGGACTAGAGGTGTGGCTCAAAAGTAGACCTCATGACTAACCTCTGTGAGGCCCTGGGTCTAAGGAATTATATTCTATGAATTTTGATGTAGTTAAAAAGAATCTTGCTAGATGGCAGCGGCTCACACCTTTAATACTACTCAACGAGCTGAGATCTGAGCATCATGGCTCAAAGACAACCCTGCGCAGGAAAGTCTCTGAAACTCTTATCTCCAATAAACTACTTAGAAAATGCAGGAAGTGGTGCTGTAGCTCAAGTGTTAGAATACTAGCCTTGAGCATAAAGAGGCTCAGGGACAGCGCCCAGGCTCTAACTTCAATCTCCAGGACTGGCAAGAGAAAAAAAAAATCTTAAAATAATATGTTTTACTGGTTCTCAAGTTTTAAAGCTGGTTTTGAATTCAAAAAATACATACAAAATTGAAAGTAAGAAGTGGTAAACTTCTATGACTATCTGATAGTCACTGTATGCATACACATATATACATACATGTGTGTGTATCCACTATTTACAGCCAAGTCTGATTAGCCATACTGAGAATAAATTATATGGAAGAAATGATAAATAGTAAGTGTGAATGAGCAATCAATCAATCACTGTATTATCTATCTACTCATCAATGAGTGTTTTATTTCACAATACAGTTAAAATTTGGAATATCAAAGGTTTACATCTTAGCCCAATAGTATAAAATTCTATTCAACATATATGTTTGTGCATGTGTTTATTTATTGTGCTCTTCTTTGAATTCTGGTTTATATTTTATTACCCAGACCATATTAGGAAGAATATAAGAATAGAAACTTTATACTTGCAGACTAATCCAAAAGAAAGAGGTCTGAGGAATGCTGAGGCATTGTGGAACAGGGAACATCAAAAAGCAAGAGAAGAAAGTGAAAGAAAATGTGAAAAGATGAACAGCTGTCTGGCATGAACAATCCCTTTGTTGAAATTCCAATGGTGAGCACTTTAAGCATATTTTGGGTATTTTAGGTAAACTACCTCTCCAAAATGATATACTGTTGTGAAAGTGTTGAGGTTTTTTTTATTTGATTATTTTTTATGTTAGTACACATAGCCTGTTCATTTTGTTTCACCATCAGTATTTAAAGGGATCAGGAACCTTTGAGCTGCTGTCTCCAAATCCTATTTAACAACCCTTGCAACTTGAACACATCATTGTTGTTCTGCTAAGGAAAATCACACACTCTGAATTGGCCACAGACAGATTTTAGAGGTGCCTTTCAGATACATTAGTTACACATCAAAGACAAAATTTTACCAATTCAAAAAGTGAAGTATCTTTATGAAGCCATTCAAGCTCTCAAATTTTAGTTTATGAAAGGCTCTCAGAGTCTTACAGAGAACAATATGCCAGTAACTCTAATTACCTGAAAAATTAGATACCTGACTTGGCTTAATTCTGTACAAGGTCAGATTGACATTTTCTTCCATAGAAAACTAAAATCTAGGACAGAGATCTGAGTAGCCGAGCATGTAAACAAGTGGAGGAGACATGAACCAATGATTTCATGATTAATAAACACACAAAAAAGTCATCTTCTTGTGTGATGTAGTGAGCTATTCATCCAGAGAGAGCTGAAGTACATAATCAGAAATTGGAGGCTGGTAATGGAGGTCAGAGAGGTTTTTCTACCTTGAAGTGAGAAACTGGAAGAGATTTCCACTGTTGAAGGTAGAAAATTTTATTAGCAATAGACTCAACACATAAGATGAAAAGGGCTTTAAATAAAGCTGAGATTACAGAGACAAAGGAGCTGCAGAAAGTACTCTCACCACAGCCCAACATCCTAAGGATAGCAATTATGAATTAAGTATCTGACCTATGAGAGAATATTAATGAACATCATATTTGTATTAATTTTGATAGATATGATTAATATAGGGGAAAGTCATTTAATACTAGCTTTAATACTAAAACAAATTATTGGAATTCCTAAATAACATGATATTAGTTATTTCTATAACTCCAGAGGCTTTAGAGTCAACACATTGAAACTTTTAATAACTCTAGTGTTTGTATTCTATCATACCTCTGAGAAACTGAAAACTACCTGAAGCCCTCTGCACACTTCTAAATGTCAGCGCACTGGGTGTGATGGTCCATCCTTTTTATTCATTTACTTTTTTTTTTTTTTGCTAAATGCCAGCATTTCTCTTAGGAGCATGCCTGTAAAAGGGTAACTCTGTGTCTTACATTCTCTCTTGATTCACCTCAAAATTGGCTAGCTGCTACCAGAGATACTCGTTGCCACTATCATACACAACAGTTCACTTGCCAGTCCAGTGATCTCTTTGCCCCATTAACAGTAACTTACATCTAGATCAGAGATAGAGCTAAAACTCAGTGCAAGGTGTGTGGATCACTCAGTGATGTAGCCTCTTCACATGGAGGTCCTGTGTGTATTCTGTTTAACCATCCCAAAGCAGAAAGCAGAAAAGCTTCTTTTCCACAGTATCCTGCATCTAATAACTGCAAGTTTAATCAACACACTGTGACCCAGTATCAGGAGAGATCAACTGGAGGACATTTATTGGTCATTACTCTGTTAAAACACAGTGTGTCCATTTCTGGAACACTACAGAAAGTTCCTGGTGTTTTCTGACATCACTGATGCTTGCAACCATTCTTTTGTGATTCTCATAGCTATTCCTTAGTGCAATATTATCCCACACTACTGATATACACTGAGATATAATTTTAAAAATGAATTTTATTTGACTAAATCTCACTTCTTTACTATTTAAATATTTTAGTTAGGAGATTATCATTCTTTCTGTATGTCTACTTTATTGTTTCTAAATGATGCCCAATATTTTGTTTTATTCAGTGGTATACATGCTTGGTTTTATGCCCATCTCTGTGATGATGGATATCCATGCCTGCTTACCCAAAACATCAAGGAGTGTTTTTATTTCTAAAATAGGATTGCCAATGTGTCATCCCTTATGGTCCCTAATAAGATGTCTGCACATTCATAGTGAATTAAATCAGAGCAGATCCTGAGGAGTGGTTGCTTGTTATCACTGTAGGAACAGCGACAGAGCATGCGCCTTTCTGCCTGCTATAGAATTATAATATTATCCTTTAATCATTTTTGTCCATATATTTTGACTCTGCAAAAGATTTATGATTAGATAGTCACCAGTGTTTCACAATATGCTTTTCTGTGGAGGTGTCTTGAAAGAACATTCTCTGTACTAGTTGATTTTAACAAGTAAAAACTATTGCCTCTAAAGGCAAAATATTGCAGAAGACATAAGCATGCAGCATAGTCTTTGTTCAAAAAAATAAATCAAAGATTACCTATGCCATTGAGGTAAATGTATATAGGTACACATTAAGTTTTAAAAGAAGAATATTAATCTGCCAATTCAATTTATTTGGAGGATTTCTCTGTGGACACATCTGCGACAGCCTAGTGTTGCAGGAAACACACTGAAAAGATAGTCAAAGTTTTGTGGGATGAAACTTATCTTAAAATAAATATAGTGACTGAAACTGATAGGAGTTTAAACTAAGTATTTGTCCTCTTACAGGACTTTATCTCTCATTGTATTAATCCAATGTGGAAGGGAAAGAAATCAGTTTTCGAGAGTAGCTACACAAAAATTGTAATATGTGGTCTCATCTTATTTTCGATGCTGTCTTTATATACCAATTCTTGTAACTAAATCTCTCTTTTTCACATTTATTCTGTTTTCTTTTCTTCTTTATTGTAAAAGTAAAGTACAGAAAGGTAAAAGTTTCATATGTAAAGAAAGTACATTTCTTATCCAACTTTTTACCTCCTCCCTCATTTTCTCCTACCTCTTCCCTCCCCAATTCCCTCTCCCCCCTCTCCCCATGAGTTGTACAGTTGGTTTACACCAAATGCTTTTGTAAGTATTACTGTTTCATATGTACTTTTAAATGTTATTTTGGTACTTTAAGACATATCTCAGGGTTTTAACAAAAAACTAAAATCACTGCTCTAACATATCAGGCAATTGCTATCCAGATAACAAGACTTTTATTTTCCAATAATAGGATACATATCGTCCCCATGCTCATATTGGATTCTTTACAGATTTAGAGTAATTGAATAGTATGTAACTTTTCTTCAGAAACATAAATAGTCTGAGGGCATTTGGTCCTACCTATTACACTATAAAATTAATATGTTGTTCTAAACTAGTAAAGGATTTAAAATTCTAATGGAGTGATTAAAACCTCTTATGAACCTTAAGTTATTGAGTGTTCAAGGATTGATACTTGAGAATATATTTCCTTTGGTTTCTACACCAAGTATATAGATGTAAACAACAAGAACAAAAAACAGAGAATCTAATTTTTTTAAGGCTAGTTGAAAGCTCAAGCAGTAGTATTTTACCAAATAATGTTTCCAACTCTTTAATCTGACCTTGTATAGTGAAAATGGAGCTGGATTTTGTTTGATTGTAAGCCTTCTACGGGAAGGAATTCTCCTGTTAGTTGCTTGAGACATTTTTATTATACTAGGCCTAGTGTTAACCTACCAAAATGATCCACAATGAATGACAACCATGGCTAAACTGTCCCATTCATACTAAGAACTCAGTATGATATTTGGAGGCCAAAATGCAGAAGTAGTAAAAATTTCAAGAGGAAAAATTAGGCCACCTATATCTTTTGAGATAGTATTTTAAAAATCTAACTTTTATTTAGTAGCGTAGTTTTAAGGTTTGCACCCCTTATCTATTTGCTTTCTATTCCAATTTAAAATCTCCTTTGTTTTTATGCTTTGAATATTCACATAAAATTGTTTTTTTTTTTCTCACCCACTGCAAGGAAATGATACAGAATCAAAGAATCCTTTGGTGAATATATCACACTTATGAGTTGTGTATACACTGATGTTCATTTCTAAGTGTATTTATCTTTATACTCATCTATAGAAAATGTGCAATAATAAATACATTTTTCCATAGGCTTAAGTTTTCATTTTTAACATCTGTAGTTTTTAACTATGCATTTTAATACCACTAAAATTATTCTAGTCCTTTACACAGAGATTTATAATTACTATTTATATTTTTAGTGGTAAAGAGAAATCCGGTCTGACTATATTTTACGGTTTTTGAAGTAATTATCATTGCTTCATAGATAGAAGGAAAGGAAACATTTGTGGGAAAAATCATTCATTTTGATACTGAATCAATCTCACAGTTGAAGTTGTTTCCATTTAATATAGTGTATAAGCAAGAACTATGAGACTCCAACTTGGTAGTAAGGGAGGTTTTCCCTTTATTGCTTAAATTTTAGACATGTTATAATGCCACAGTAAAAATTTTATAGAGAATATGCTAACAAACTGCTGCTTTTTAAAAGAGAAGATATTAACATATGTACAAAGATGCAGAAAATGTAATTTACTGGCTCCTATAAACCTCAAGTATTCTATTTTAATATCTTAATAGATGAGAAAGACTACTTATGCATTCTGTAGTTTGCACACTGTCAAATAGATATGACTAGTCCCCATTACAGAACTTGTTTATAAGACAGAATAAAATGTAGGAGTTACATTTCCCCAAAATGTCCTACTAGCCTAATTCTTGGTAAGAATAACAGTGAAAGAGATGTGGAAAGCTTTCACTAATTTAATAAAAAAATATAATTACTTTAGAGGAATATTCACCTGGAATATTCTTTACTGTGCATTTTATTGCTTCATAATGATCTCTTGAGAAAAAGGCATTTCATGGGTGCAAACTCAAGCAGGCTATGGCTCCCAAAGACTTTTTGTAGAAAATGTTTAACTTTGACAGTAACAGCAAATGCCAACATGCATCCAGCATATTTTCTTTTCTTTTTATGACACTGGCACTAGAAATTGAACCAAGAGACTTGTGCTTTTTTCACAGGCACTCTGCCACTTGAAATACACTTCAGTCCATCATATAGCATTTGGTATGGTTTACTGAGTGCAATATTGGTTCTATGGTTTTGTTGCAACAATGAAATGCCTGAGTCTAAACTGAAGTACATTATACTTCAGGAAGTTATAACTAAGGGCAGTTCTGCCCACAAAAATTAAATTTGCAAATTATCAAAGGCAAGAAAATCAGTGTATTTAAAGAACAAAAGAAGACATTGATATAGAATGATGCAGAAGGATGTAGACAATGATATTGAACTCTGAAAGTAAGAGAAAAACAGTAAATTTGGCTTAAAAATTAGAGTAGCTAATGATATTATAACATTGTTTTTAACAATCCTAAATGAGGTTGCATAAAATGTCACTGAGTGAAAGCTTCATGAAGTGACTGTATTATTTGTACAGAATTTGCCACTTTTCTCTAAGTGTAAACTAATTTGAATATAAAACTTTTAAAGTTTCCATTTGGTTTTAGTGCTGTAGAGTCACAAGATAAATATTTCTTAAAAATAAAATATCTCAAGTTGCAGGATATAAAATAAACCTTCAAAAATCAACGGCCTTTCTCTATGCTAACAACCCGAAGACCGAGGCTGAAATCAGGAAAGCAACTCCTTTTGCAATAGCCCCCCAAAACATAAAATACCTAGGAATAACCTTAACCAAAGAAGTGAAAGACCTCTTTGATGAGAACTTTAAAAGCTTGAAAAATGAAATTAAGTCAGAACTAAGAAAATGGAAAACCGGATTGGGAGGATTAATATAATCAAAATGGCAATATTGCCAAAGGCTATCTACAAATTCAATGCAATACCCATTAATATCCCAACACCATTCTTTAATGAAATAGAGGAAGCAATCCAGAAATTCATATGGAACAATAAAAGACCTAGAATAGCAAAAACACTCCTAAGCAGAAAGAACAGTGCTGGAGGAATTACAATACCCAACTTCAAGCTGTATTATAAAGCTATAGTAATAAAAACAGCTTGGTATTGGCACCGGAACAGGCCTGAAGACCAATGGAACAGAATTGAAGACCCAGAATTAAACCCACAGAACTATGCCTACTTAATCTTTGATAAAGGAGCTAAAACAATAGTATGGAAGAAAGATAGCCTCTTTAACAAGTGGTGCTGGCAAAACTGGCTCAACACATGCAACAAACTAAAACTAGATCCTTATATATCACCCTGCACCAAAATCAATTCCAAATGGGTTAAAGACCTTGAAATCAAAACAGGCACCCTGAAGACACTAAAGGAAGGAGTAGGAGAAACACTTGGGCTCCTTGGCACAGGACAGAACTTCCTTAACAAAGACCCTGAAAGGCTACAAATCAAAGAAAGGTTGGACAAATAGGACTGCATCAAACTCCAGAGCTTCTGCACGGCAAAGGACATAGCTCTCAAGATAAACAGAAAGCCCACAGACTGGGAGAAGATCTTTACCGGACATTCAACAGACAAAGGCCTCATCTCTAAAATATATGCAGAACTAAAAAAATTACCTTCTTCCAAAACAAAACTGCAAAGAACCAATAGCCCCCTCATCAAGTGGGCTAAAGACTTACAAAGAAACTTCTCTGATGAGGAAATGAGAATGGCCAATAGACATATGAAAAAATGCTCTACATCACTGGCCATAAAGGAAATGCAAATCAAAACAACATTGAGATTCCATCTCACCCCAGCAAGAATGTCATATATCAAGAAAACTAATAATAACAATTGTTGGAGGGGATGTGGCCAAAAGGGAACCCTACTTCATTGTTGGTGGGAATGTAAACTGGTTCAGCCACTCTGGCAAGCAGTATGGAGATTCCTCAGAAGGCTCAATATAGAACTCCCCTATGACCCAGCAGCCCCACTGTTGGGTATCTATCCAAAAGCCCACAAACAAAATCACAGTAATGCCACCAGCACAACAACGTTCATCGCAGAACAATTTGTCATAGCGAGAAGCTGGAACCAACCCAGATGCCCCTCCATAGATGAATGGATCAGGAAAATGTGGTACATTTACACAATGGAATTTTATGCCTCTATCAGAAAGAATGACATTGTAAGCAATGACATTTGTAAGAATGACATTTGTAAGGAAATGGAAGGACTTGGAAAAAGTTATACTAAGTGAAGTGAGCCAGACCCAAAGAAACATGGACTCTATGGCCTCCCTTATTGGGAATAATTAGTACAGGTTTAGGCAAGCCATAGCAGAGCATCACAAGGCCCAATAGCTATACCGTTAGAAACACATAAGATGATGCTAAGTGAAATGAACTCCATGTTATGGAAACAAGTGATATATCACAGTTTTAACTACTTTCAACGTCCTATGTGTATGTGTAGTTTCTATTATTGATGATGTTTTGTATCACCTTCCTATGTTTGTACCTACACTATCTCTGTAATCTTATCTGAGTATATTGGAAACCGTGCTTACTGGTATTGGAAGTAGGAAATTCAAAGGGAATACCATATTCGAGAGACACAGGGTAAAAAAAGAGAAATAACTACAAAAGCAATACTTGCAAAACTGTTTGGTGTAAGTGAACTGAACACCTGGGGGGGGAGGGAAAGGGGGGGAGGGAGGGGGGCATGAGGGACAAGGCAACAAACAGTACAAGAAATGTATCCAATGCCCAACGTATGATACTGTAACCTCTCTGTACGTCAGTTTGATAATAAAAATTTGAGGGGAAAAAAAATAAATAAAATATCTCAGCTAAGCTCAACAAGAACTTTGGAAGTAGGTAGGTTAGGCATTACCAAACATTGAGGTCCCTGTCAGATTAGCACTCCATGATTCTAAGACCATTATCTGAGGGGCACAGGCTGGAGTAATGTTGCTTATTGTTTTTATAATAATTACTTGTTTATTGTCAAAGTGATGTACAGAGGGGTTACAGTTACATACAAAAAGCAATGAGTACATTTCTTGTACAATTTGTTACCGCTTCCCTCATTTCCCCCTTCCCTTTCCCTTTTGTCCTCTCCCCCCATGAGTTGTTCAGTTGGTTTACACCAAATAGTTTTGCAAGTTTTGTAGTCATTTGTCTTTTTATCCTTTGTCTCTTGATTTTGATATTCCCTTTCCCTACCCTAGTTCTAATACCAGTATATACAGTATCCAGGGTACTTAGATGAGATACAGTGATAGCACAGGGACAAGCACAGGAAGGGGATACAAGGGGATCATCAACAAAAAAAAGCTACCATTTCACATGGCATGTTGAAAGTAATTACAACAGTGATATAACAGTCGTTTCCAGAACAGGGAGTTCATTTCACTTAGCATCAACTTATGTGTTCGTAAGGGCATAGCTATTGGGCTCTTGTGATCCTATGCTGTGACTTGCCTAAACCTGTGCTAATTATTCCTTATGAGGGAGACCACAGAGTCCATGTTTCTTTGGGTCTGGCTCAGTTCACTTAGTATAATTTTTTCCAAGTCCTTCCATTTCCTTACGAATGGGGCAATGTCACTCTTTCTGATAAAATTCCATTGTGTATATGTATCACATATTCCTGATCCATTCATCTTTTGAGGGGCATCTGGGTTGGCTCCATATTTCAGCAATGACAAATTGTGCTGCGATGAGTGTTATGTTGCTTATTACATAAAGAAAAACATTTATCTTTCCCAAAGTTTCCTTTGTAGTATTGTCCTAGTACTACATATACTCAAGTTTTTCTCCTCATGTTTTTCTTTTTCTTTTTGTGACAGAGACTCTTTATATTGCAGAGGCTTGTCTCAAATCTTCCTGAGTGCTGAGAATACATTTGCGACTATGCATAGATTTAACAAATATATATTTTTTCTCCTTCCCCTCTCCCTCACTGCTTCTGTCTTTTTCTCTCTGCAGAAGAGAGAGTTGTAGAGATTGAGCCTAAGAAAGGAGTGCTCTGGACACTGATGAAAGTGAACTATGCATCCCATGGGTGGAGATGGGAGGGAAGGAACAAGAGAGAATGAGGGAACAGATGACACTGTACAAAAGAAAGTATACTTATAACCTGACATATATACCTATAACCCCGCACTGTACATAACCTCTAAAGTAACAATAAAGTAAATTAAAAGAAAAACTTAAACTGTATTAACTTTTTAACCTTTGAGAATTATCTGCTTCAATATTTATAACTTGAGATCTTTTTTTTCTTTATTGTTAAAATGAAGTACAGAGGGGTTACAATTTCATATGTAAAGCAGTGAGTCTATTTCTTGTTCAACTTGTTACTTCCTCCATCATTCCCCTCTCCCCCTCCCTCTTACGCTCCTCTCCCCATGAGTCATACAGTTGTTTGCACCAAATGGTTTCATAAGTATTGCTTTTGGAATGGTTCATCTTTTTATGCTTTGTCTCTCAATTTTAGTATTCCCTTTCCCTTCTCTTCTCCTCTAGACTTGCAAATTCTTTGTTTTATTTTTCTTTGTTTTATATTTAATATTGGAACTTTTATTTAATTGCCAGTGCTTCAATGTGGCACCCTATTGAACTGAAAATTTCCTTTCTCTCCTTCCCTTCCTTGCTCCCTTGCATTCTTTACTCCCTTCCACCCTTACTTCTTTTTCATTTTCCCTCTCTCCCTCCCTCCCTTCCTCCCTTACTTCTTTTCTTTCTTTCTCTTTCTTTCTTTCTTTTTCTTTCTTTCTTTCTTTCTTTCTTTCTTTCTTTCTTTCTTTCTTTCTTTCTTTCTTTCTTTCCTTCCTTCCTTCCTTCCTTCCTTCCTTCCTTCCTTCCTTCTTTCTTTTTTTCTTTCGTTCTTTTTCTTTTTCTTTCTCCCTACCTCGTTTTCTCTCTATCTCTCTTGTCTCTCTCATTGTAAGTAGTACCAGGGTTTGAATTCAAGATCTTGGTCTTGCTAGCTGGTGCTGTAGCACTGAGCATGCCTCCAGCTCCTTGTTGTGCTTACTATTTTTTTAATTTTTTTCAAATTTTTATTATCAAACTGATGTACAGAGAGGTTACAGTTTCATACGTCAGGCATTGGATACATTTCTGGTACTGTTTGTTATCTTGTCCCTCATACGCTCCTCCCTCCTCCCCCTTTCCCTCCCCCCCCAACAGAGGTACTCAATTCACTTACACCAAACAGTTTTGCAAGTATTGCTTTCAAAGTTGTTTGTCTTTTTTTACCCTGTGTCTCTCAATTTTGGTATTCCCTTTCAATTTCCAACTTCCAATACCAGTATACACGATTTCCAATATACTCAGATGAGATTACAGAGATCGTGTAGGTACAACCACAGGAAGGTGATACAAGAACATCATCAATAATAGAAGCTACAGATACACAGGAGACGTAGAAAGTAGTTACAACTGTGACATAACAATCGTTTCCATAACATGGAGTTCATTTCACTTAGCATCATCTTAGGTATTCATAAGGGTATAGCTACTGGGCCTTGTGAAGCTCTGCTATGACTTGCCTAAACCTGTACTAATTATTCCCAATAAGGGAGACCATAGAGTCCATGTTTCTTTGGGTCTGGCTCACTTCACTTAGTATAATTTTTTCCAAGTCCTTCCATTTCCTTACAAATGGGACAATGTCATTCTTTCTGATAGAGGCATAAAATTCCATTGTGTATATGTACCACATTTTCCTGATCAATTCGTCTACTGAGGGGCATCTGGGTTGGTTCCAGATTCTCGCTAAGACAAATTGTGCTGCGATAAACATTGTTGTGCTGGTGGCATTACTGTGATTTTGTTTGTGGTCTTCTGGATAGATACCCAAAAGTGGGGCTGCTGGGTCATAGGGGAGTTCTATATTTAGCCTTTTGAGGAATCTCCATACTGCTTGCCAGAGTGGTTGAACCAGTTTACATTCCCACCAACAATGAAGAAGGGGTCCCTTTTGGCCACATCCTCTCCAACAATTGTTATTGTTAGTTTTCTAACATATTACATTCTTACTGGGGTGAGATGGAATCTCAATGTTGTTTTGATTTGCATTTGTTTTATGGCCAGTGATGTAGAGCACTTTTTCATATTTCTCTTGGCCATTCTCATTTCCTCATCAGAGAAGTCTCTTTGTAGGTCTTTAGCCCAATTGATAAGGGGACTATTGGTTCTTTGCAGTTTTGTTTTGGAAGAAGGTAATTTTTTTAGTTCTGCGTATATTTCAGATATGAGGCCTTTGTCCATTGAATGTCCGGTAAAGATCTCCCAGTCTGTGGGCTTTCTGTTTATCTTGCGAGCTATGTCCTTTGCCATGCAGAAGCTCTGCAGTTTGATTCAGTCCCATTTGTCCAACCTTTCTTTGATTTGTATCCTTTCTGGGTCTTTGTTCAGGAAGTTCCGTCCTGCGCCAAGGAGCCCAAGTGTTTCTCCTACTCCTTCCTTTAGTGTTTTCAGGGTGTCTGTTTTGATATCGAGGTCTTTAATCCATTTGGAATTGATTTTGGTACAGGGTGATATATAAGGATCTAGTTTTAGTTTGTTACATGTGTTGAGCCAGTTTTGCCAGCACCACTTATTAAAGAGGCTATCTTTCTTCCAGACTATTGTTTTTGGTCCTTTATCAAGGATTAAGTAGGCGTAGTTCTGTGGGTTCATTTCTGGGTTTTCAATTCTGTTCCATTGGTCTTCAGGCCTATTCCGGTGCCAATACCAAGCTGTTTTTATGACTATATCTTTATAATACAGCTTGAAGTTGGGTATTATAATTCATCCAGCACTGTTCATTCTGCTTAGGATTTTCTGTAAAGCGGTTTGGTGGAGATACATTGTTTCAGTTTTTCCTTACTGTGGAAGACTTTTATTTGACCTTCGGCTATTAATGAGTGTTTGGCTAGGTACAGAATTCTTGGTTGGTAGTTATTTTTATTTAGGGTTTGGTATACTTCATTCCAGGCTGTCCTTGCTTTCATGGTCTCTGCTGAGAATTCTGGAGTAATTCTGATTGCTTTTCCTTTATACGTGATTGTTTTCTTCTCCCTAACAGCTTTAAGGATTCTTTCCTTGTACTCTACTGATCCTGTTTTGATCACAATGTGTAGATGGGATGTCCTATTCTGGTCTGGTCAGTTTGGGGTTCTAAATGCTTCTTGTATCTGTATAGGCCTATCCTTCTGGATATTTGGGAAGTTCTCAGCTAATATTCTGTTAAATAGATTGGCTATCCCATTAACCTCTTTCTGCAAGTTTTCCTCAATACCTATTATCCTTAAATTGGGCTTCCTGATCGTGTCTTGAATCTCCTGTAGCAATCTGTTTTGTTGATTGGACTGGATTTGTATTGATTTTTTATCTTTCTTCATAGAATCTAAGGAATCTTCAGCTCCTGAGATTCGATCCTCTGCTTCAGTTAGTCGGGACTGTAGGCTAGCTACTTGATTTTGAATCTCTTTTCCTTCTGACTGGTCTTTCCTGATGATTTCCATGTCATTTCTTAGGTCCTGTATGGACTTCTTTACTTCATTAACTTCATTACTTTGGTTTTCAGTGTTGTCTCTCAAATCTTTAAGCTGGGTAGCTATCTTTTCATTTGACTCTTGAAGTTCATTTATCTTTCTATTTGTGGATGCCATGAAATTCTCCATTAATTTTTGCTTTGCCTCCTCCCGCTCTAGAATAATTGACTGAAGAGATTCAAACTTTTCACTTATCATGTTTATCAGTAGACTTTGTAGAGCTTTTTGGGGGCTCTCTTCTATGTCTTTGATTAGACTGCTCTGCTTCCTGCTTGTTTTGAGTGGGGGATAAGACTTCATTGTTTTCCGTCTTTCTTGTGTTCCTTCTGCCCATTTGAATTTGGAATGCCAGTCTACCAGCACCTGTGAGCACCGTTTAAGACCCAAAGCAGCCCTTACCAAGCACTGTTGTGTAAATCTTACAAGTTCACAATTATATACAGATACCTTGTATACCTGTCTATGAAATTAGATTTGGTGTTCCTAAAGAATACAATTTCAATATAATAACCGATCCTTGGCCCTGTATTCAGTAGTTACTCATTTACTGTTACAACCCTATATGCAATTCTTGTTTTTATATTAAGTTCTTTTAGGATTGGTGTTCTCTATGAACCCCTTTGATTCACTCGGATTAAGCTGGGATACCCTCTATCCAATAACCAGGAGTCAATGGAACCTGGAGGTCCAGGCAGTAAGTCAGGAGGGTAAGTTGGAGGTAGTAAAGAGAATAGAGTAAAATGTATTGGTTTAGTTTCAGTGACGTGGAAATGTGGAGAAGAATAGAATCAGTAGAAAGAACAAGGTTAAAATGATAGACAATGGAGAGGTAGCAGAAAAGAGTGGAGGTGTTATTCATAGGAAATTAATTTTTAAAGAAAGAGAATGCAAAGAGAGAAATAAAGTAAAAATACTGGAAGACAAGCACAAAAAAGAGAAAAATTATTTAAAAAGAAAAATAAAACAGAAAAGGAACAACCCAAACAAACAAACAAAAAACTTGATAAAACAAACCAGTAAAAATGGAAAACAAACAAACAAACAAAAAGAACAACGATGTTTCTGAAGTGAAAAAATTAAAAAGAAATTTTTTTTTTTAAAGTTTAAAAAATGTTTGAAAAGAAAAAAAAAATGGAGTCCTCCTTGTTTGGGTAGTCTTTCCCCAGTCTCTGGTTCCCTTGCGATGGTCTGCAGTTTATTTTCCTGATTGGCTGGTTTGACTAGGTTTCAGTTTGCAAGGGGTGGATCTGTTCTGACCCTTCTCCCCTGTTGGTACAATCCTGGGTCGCTGTGGTTCACAGAGCTTGCAGGTAGGCCTTGGGCATCCTCTGTAGATGGGGACGTGAGCAGTTTCGGGAACTGTGGCTCCTCTGTCTGCTGTGGGGCCACTGCCTTTGATGCCTGGCTTTGAATAGGCTGTGGACTCAGCAGGGCGGGGCACCTCTGGGCTGTTTTACCTGGCTGACAGTTGCTTGCCTGGGGGAGGCGGCGTCCTTGGCGGAGGTGGCTATGGAATGCAGCTCCGTTATGGGCTGGGAATTGGGCTTCCTCTGTGATGGGACTGTTTAGCTGTCCCAGGAACTGTTTGTTCCCCCCGTCTGGTGTTTCCATGCCGCCGGGAGCAGCTCACCGCTTTCACTTTAAATTTAGAAATTCTGGTGGGTAGGGCGGGGCACCTCTGGCTAAGCCTAGGCCCAGGACACGCCTCCTGCCAGGGCAGGGGGCGTTCTCCTGGGCGGAGCTGGCTCTCACTGGTTGGTCCCTCTTGCCCTTTTCAAAGATGGCTCCTTTGACCTCACTTTCCCCAGGCCCGCTTTAGTTCCAATCTGGTCTGACCCTATGCCAGTGGCAAAGATGATGCTTTGCTCTGGCGGTGGGGGAAGGGCTGCCTTCCAGAAGCTGCTCTGTGGGCGTGAGTGAGAATATCTTTTGTGGGGTACTCACGCTTTCTCTGCGATTTCAGGTCGTCCGTGCTCAGCCGCTGTCTGGAGGATTTCTCCCTGGTCTGTGCTGTGTGCTTTAGCCACGTGGAGTGGTGGCACAGTGGCGGGATGCCACCCGGAGCTCAAATCTGTGTTTTCAGACAAGCAAAGTGGATTTTTCCTTCCTGGCCAGAATCCCTGTACTGTTAGAACTTACTCTGGCTGTCTTTCTAGGAGTAAAAGTTTTTATGGGGTGAGAAAACTGCGATGTCGGAGGGAGCTCAGCTAGGGCTCTGCTGCTCCTCTGCTGTCTTCCCGGAAGTCTGTGTGCTTACTATTTTTGAATGAGGGTCTCCCTTGCAGCACAGGGACGTAAATGGATTGCAATCTAGCTGTGTTAGACTTGCGGTCACCACTGAAATTACAGGGAATTAAGATAATGTCTGTGGATTCTTCCACTTGAATCAACCTGCAGCTGTGATCTTCCTAACCTTAGCCTCCTAGGATGACAAGTGTATGCTACAATGTTCTACTGTTGGTTGTGAAGAGGTCTCATGAAGGGAGATTTTTAAATTCTATTGCTTTTGTATTTGTATGGGATTTGAACTCAGGGTCTTGCGCTTTTGTTTGGCTTTTTCCACTAAAGCTGGCACTCTGGCACTTAACTCAGACCTTCACTTCCAAGATTTTCAAATTCTTAATGAAATATATTTACCTTGTTAGCCTTAATAATAGACAAGTTATTTTAATCCTGAAAACATTTTGGATAGTTTGAGGATGGAAATCTGCAATTGTGTGTATTTGAAGATACATTAATTTATTTACTGATTCAAAGAGAATCTAGGAATTATTCTATTAGTAGAATCCTAGAATATCTGGGTATTAAGATGATATTAAAATACTTAAAAACTAATATGTAAGTGCAGGTCTCTAATGAAATTAATGTAATCAATCATGTAAGCACTAATCTCTAAGGCTTTGTAGCATAAATTTGTTTCTTGATGCAATTATAAAATTATCATTAATTATTATTTTTCAAATGTAATTACTAAAAAATACAGTGTACAACTATTTCTGAAAGAGCTTTATATAAAATGACACATTGTTTTTCCTTCAAAGATTATCAGCAATAAAACTCATTTCAAATCTCATTTGCTATGCAAACACAATTGTAAAGGGCCTTTGCCATTCTCCTCTCTACAGAAGATTGAATATTAAAACTCCTGTAGTCAGTTATTTCTGTATCTGTAGTTGTTATGTAGCTTAACTCATTAAAACTGCATGATACATGAAATGAATTGACAAGCAAAAATTACAATGAGCACATTTTATAGTTTGGATCTTGCCCCCTCCCAATGCCCCCTGCTTTAAGGGCCCAGGTGCCAGCATGTGGCACAGCTGAAGTCTGAAGAGGGTGTAGAAGGTGGGGCACTACCAGCTGAGGCATAGCATTGCCTGAAAGCTGGGATCCTGGATTTTTCCATTTTCCTCCCAGCTGCCATGGCAGGAGAATCTTCTCTGGGCCACAGGCTTCTCTCATCATAATGTCCAGCTTTGCACAGGTACAAAGAAAGAGAGCCAAGGTGCCATGGAGTGAAACATCTGACACCAAAACAACAAATTAGGTGACAGTTATACTTGTATTTGGTTAATTTAAGTGATCTGGAGATTATTTAAAATATGAAAGGATTTGTGTTGATTATATGCAAATATGCCATCTAAATAAAGTGTCTATCCATTTTATATAAGGAAATTGTCTAATTTTCTCATCACTAAAACAATTTTTAGTATACAACCCATGAATTTTGGTCTCTGCTTGAGATCTGAACTAATCCTGTATGGAAAAATGACTGGACATTGATTGTATGTGTGTGTGTGTGTAAAGAAGAATTTAGGTTTCAGTTTTCCTGACAATTAAATGAGCTAAGTGATCAGTGATATATTTTGAACTTTACCACTGCATTATGCTCCAGTTAACATGGATAATGTAGGTACTTGAAGTACATTTATTGGCTTACACATTATCTTTTCTCTTTTGTATCCATATTGAATTGAAAGTGTAATTTTTTGATTTTTCATTCACTAAGTATTTGGTGTTGCATCTGAATCCAGTGCAAATTTGATGAGAATTACCAACAATTTTTTTTCTAAATGTTTATGTCTTGCCACATGAAATATTGTTACATATGAAGAAATGAGTATATCAATTATCTTGATAATTTTAGATTGTGTATGTCTTACAAAATAATCATGTTATACAATTTCATCTCTTCTTACTCTATGTCTTAGACAGGTATTTGTGCACACAGAATTACAAATCTAAATTTATACCTTTTGCATATTATAAGTTTTGTTCTTAGAAGATTATCATTCATTCTTGTATGACTACTTTATTGTTTCTGATGGCTAATATCTTGTTTTTCAGAAGTGTACATTGTTGGTCATATATCCATCTTGGTAGAGATGGATATCCATGCATGCTTACCCCAAACAGCAAAGAAGAAAAATAAAAATAATTTTGAGTACCAGTGTGTTATCCCTTATGCTCCCTAATAAGATCTCTGCACATCCTCAGCGAACTAATTGTGGAAATTCATTATTTTATCTATTAAATATGTACCTAGTATTAAGATTATTTTTGCTTCTTTACCCAACAATCTTTGAAGAACTGGGTGAGTGAAATATTATAGTATTATGGGGATTAGTTCTTATGGAGTAACTGCACAATCATTATTTTCCTATAAAATTTAACTTTGTTCCCTCTTTCTAAGAAATATGTAGCTGATGCTTTACCATTTGAACCATACCTCAAGTTCTGGTGTCTTTGGGGTTGATTGGAGATGAAAATCTCATAATCTTTACTACCAGACTGGCTTATAACCACAGTCTTCTCATCTCAGCTTGCCCAGTATCTAGGAGTACAGGCATGAGCCACTGGAAATAACCTGCATTTATATTTGGTTTAGTGTTATATTTTAGAATGTTTTCTTGAATTCCTCTCTGTATAAATTGTTCTTTTATACTGCACTTTAGTTTGTCATTTTCTGATCCTTTGGCACCAATTTCATTTAAAGGTTGAGATAGAAATACAGTTACACTATATATATTTATAAAGAAAATAAATTATATTAAAAGAAAATAATGCATTTGGTACATAACTTTCTACTTACTTTCCACCGAAGCTGAATGCAGAATACTTTAGGGAAGCATTTTCTTAGAAAACACCTCTGTCAGTAATTACAATAACTTGAAATAGGGTGGTTATTTGTCAGTATTATTGCTGTCTTTTATTACAAATTAAGTAAAATCAATTCGATGCATTATATCTAATATATAGAAATATAAATTTTCATGTAAAATATTTATGCATCTCTTCTGACTATGAAATTTTGGTATGTGTAAAAGTAAAACTAAGAAACTTTTACCTGATTCTTTTAGTTATGGATGAATTCATTCATTTGGTTGTTTTCAATCCAGGCTCTATGTTTAAATAAATACTCATAATCAAATTCTAGAAATGTTTATAATGTATTTCAAGCTTAAAAAACACAATTCTAGTTTGAAAGAGTTTTTTTTTCTTTTTCTAGACATCAAATTATAAATTTGGTAGTACATAATCCCATAATTTATATTTCATATATTATGAAAATTAATCTTTATAATATTTTAATAATTATTGTACACAGTAAATGACAGATGATGCAAAACTAAAAATCATTACATTTGGACTGACCAAGCAGTCCTTTGTGTCATGTTATTCCTACAAGCTTACATTACAAAGTTAACTTAGTTTGATTGAAAAATTATAAATTATGTACTGAACTTATTTAACCTTCCTGAACATATGATTTGATTATAGTTCTTGTTGCTCTGTCTCAACATATACATTTTTTTAGTTCTAAACAACTCAGAAATTGCTTTTGTTGATAAACTTCACGGAAAATGTAGGTGTTAATCTCCTATGCCTGACCTCATCACAATAAATGACCTTATCCAGCTCTGTGTGTGTGTGTGTGTGTGTGTGTGTGTGTGTGTGTGTGTATGTAGGTGTGTGTATGTGAATGTATGTGTTTTAGATGCTGAATGTTCCAACTAAAAAAGTACAGGGCTTTATACCTAAGGAAGTTTGCATTTTAATATTCAAATAGAATAATGGAATAAACTATATAGATTTCCTGGTTTCCAATTTTACTTTGTAGAGATGGTGTTATATGCCACCATTCTCAAGATAGTTTTCAAACTCTGTGTTCATGATCCTATTTTCTTCTTCTAGTGACTTTACTGTGGCAGTAATAGTTTTTCCATCTTCATTTTCTTTGCCATCTGGCTCCCAACTCTATCCTAAAAAGCATATTGCTTTTCTTCTCTGTTCTCAAGGGCCTTATTTTTCCTCTTCATTTTACTATAAATTTTTCATCATTGCTTTTTGTTTCTTTCTAATTTGCACTAACCCTTGAAATACGATTTTACTTACATATGCATGCTGTCCACTACAGGATAGAATATGAATTCCTCAAATATCATAGTATCTCTGCTTCACTCCCATCCACTATGACCACTACCTTTCTGTTGTTATTTTAACATAGTCCCAACATTATTTTCTCTGTGAGAATGACTGAATATATATTTGTGATTATCTTAATTTTTTTAAAGTCTAACCATCATTAGAATTATCTTGAGATAAATCCTTGATGCAATATAACAACTTTAAAATAAGTAAGTCTTTCTTTATGATTATAAATACAAATATGGAAATTTTAAAATGAAAGTAATATGTCCCTAAAAAGTATCAACTTTAACACAAAAAGTCTGCAAAAGTATTTATTAAGATGATAAAGCAACTGTAAAATTTTCAAATTTTAAAAACTTACCTGCTGGCGAAAGTTTATTACATGCATGAAAGCAAAATAACCACAGCAGGAAATTAAACATATAATCTTGTAAAATTTAGGAGACATCATTATATAACCAGAATATCAGAAACATCATAATTTAAAATTGAATTGACAGGAATATGGAATCAAATATAGCAATAATAAAATGAAATAAGAAAAGAAAACAAATACAAACACAGATGTGGAAAGGTAAAATAAATAAGGTGTGATAACACTAGTACAATGACCTTAGTCAACTCTGCAATGAGGAATATGAAAGGGGAATTCTCTTCACATTTAGAGAAAAATGTACTTTAAACTAAAAATATACATGAATTGCAGGGCATAGAAAACCATCATTTTTAGAGAAATATTAAAATATTTAGTTTACTCTGAAAAAAAATTAAAGATCTATGTTGAAAGATTGTGTAAGACAAGGGTGCTATTTGAGCTATGATATAATGATTAAGTCACTCCTACCCTTGGAACAGGTCATGTAAAATCTTAGTAGACATTCTTTTCCATTGATCATAAAATAGGATGATTTGGTCTTCATCGTGTCTGTTAAAAATTTCTGCCTGCTCTAACTTGCTAAATAGGTGAACACGGTAGTCTAAAGTTCTTACAATTCTAATACTCAATTTCTAAGGAAACCTGTCATCATTTAAGAGAGTTAATACAAAGTGAAAATTCTAAGTATCTTCTACCATATATAAGAAAAATAGCTAATGTTTCTTTTGGACATAGCATACAAAATATGGAAAAAAATAAAATATTTTCTATTTTTTTACTATTTTTTTTTCACTTTTACAAAGAGATCGTGAATATGTGAGATTTAAAATAATCATCAAAAGCACAGGTGGATATTCTCTAATTTGGTTCGTATGTATCCTGGTTAACATTTTGAACATTGCATTGAAATGTCATATTATACTTGTTTCTAAACTTTACTCTGTTAACCATCAATAAACAACTGGCAAACATCGAATATTTGATTAATATTACATTTTTGGCAGTATAATTTAAAAATACCTTTAAATACCTGTAATTTAGTTTAATTTTCTCTCTGGTTGATAATAATACACTAAAAATTAATTGGAGTACAAAACATACTCTCAGTCAGATCGGTCTTTCTGTTTGACTTCTTAAAAACTAGTTTTCAAAACATAGGGAGCTGGGAATATGGCCTAGTGGTAAAGTGCTTGTCTCATGTAAATGAAGCCCTGGGTTTGATTCCTCAGCGCCACATATCTATAGAAAAAGCCGGAAGTGGCACTGAGGCTCAAGTGGCAGAGTGCTAGCCTTGAGCAAAAACAAGCCAAGGACAGTGCTCAGGCCCTCAGTTCAAACCCCAGGACTGGCAACAAAAACAAAAACCAAACAAACAAAACATAGGGAAAATCATTGTAAAAATCAACATTAAAATTTATAACATGATGGAAACGTAATTGGCATCCTAAAACTGAACGACAGTTGAGTTAGAAGTATTCTTAAGAATAAGAAATAGCACTTTAATTTTACATTATTTATCATCTTGACACTTACTTGGAGCCTGGTCAAAATAAACAGATTTGACTTTTTAAACACTTCAATTATCACTAAGTGCATAAGAAACCTAGTATTTAAAAATCAATACAGCCTTTCCCCTTTCTTTTCTCCTTAATTGGCTCATGTCTGTACAATTCCTCAATTAGAGTGATACTATACTTCATAATTTGTTGTCACAATTTCTCTCAAGATAGTCAATATTCCAATTAAGAGCAAATAAATACACAAAAGTGCCTCAATTTAAATGTGTATTGCACTCTGTGAGTACATTTCTCACTTTATTTCCTGAGGATATAAATATATTTCAATATTATAAAAGCTGTCATATCTTGTTAGCCTTTTCTTTACACTCCAAACAAAAAATGAAAATAAGCAGTCCCAAAGCATATGTATTAGTCTACTTTTTCACTTATTTTATAACCATTGTTCAAGTCTACTTAAAAATCAAAATATTTCCAGAAGCAGATAATCTTCTGCAGGCTCCTGGATAAACTTTCACTTGCCTCAAGATGCCTGACAATTATTAGGATAAATGCTGTAATAAGCAGGGTAAAAATGATTCCTATTCTAATATATCACAACAATATTTCTCCATACTAACACAAAACAATTGGGTTCTTTATCATGCAAATTCCAATACAGATGTTCATAGTAGCTAGGATTTCTGCAAAAAGTTGTTCACTGTGTTCCATTATTGTTCTGATAACTGGAGACCAATAAAGTTTCCACAAAATGCTATGGACAAAACAATGTAGATGGAGTATTTTTTATGGACCACTTAATAAATCATGGTCTGATACCTTTTTATTTCTGGTAACTAGAATTAATGTGTTGGATTAGCACAAAAACACTATGAAATACAATCTTAATTTCTGACTTCTAGAGACAATAGCGTTCTGTAGTTAAGATCTAGAACATTTTTAATTGAATTGTTCTCACATATCTTCTGAACTTAAATACACACATATAAATACGTACAGCAATTAAAAATAACATAAGCAAATATGGCAAAACTTGTGAAAAATTATCTTGTACTCTTCCCTCTCCTATTTATTTACATTTTTTTGTGTGCTAGACCTACGTCATGAACTCAGGGCTGTCTCTGAGGTTCTTTTGCTGAAGGCTTTTGTGCTGTATTCCTTGAGCCACAGTTCTACTCCCAGAATTATTGGTAGTTTAGTGGAAATAAAAGTCTCACAAACTTTACTGCCGATCTTCCAATTCGGATCCTCAAATCTCAACCAACTGAGTAGCTTACAGTTGACAGCCAAAGGCACCTGGTTTCCCAGCTATTTTCAAAAGCAAATTCCATTTTCTCCTTTGAACTATTGTTTTGTGTGTGTGTGTGTGTGTGTGTGTGTGTGTGTGTGTGTGTGTGTGTATTTTCACAGTATTGGCATTTTTTTTTTTTTTGGCCAGTCCTGGGCTTTGGATTCAGGGCCTGAGCACTGTCCCTGGCTTCTTCCTGCTCAAGGCTAGCACTCTGCCACCTGAGCCACAGCGCCCCTTCTGGCCGTTTTCCATATATGTGGTGCTGGGGAATCGAACCCAGTGCTTCATGTGTAGGAGGCAAGCACTCTTACCACTAGGCCATATTCCCAGCGCCGGCTTTTTTAACTATACAGAACAAAGCGTAAAAAAATAACATTTTGGGTGTCAATTTTTATAACTCGTCAAAAACATGGGCATGTGTTTAGAGAGTGAAATATATATGACAAGGAAGTTATTTATTTAATAACTTACTTATTAACTTAGGGTAGGAAACTAATTAAGAGTTTGGTATGTTTTAACTCACCTTGATCTTCTTAAAACATGGTCCTATAGTCATTTTCCAGAGGTTTATAAGCATTTTGATAATAATGTCTTTTTATTACAAAAGGATGCATGATTGTATCTTTTGTCTGTAAATATATGGTAAAGAGATTTGAGTTAAAGAAGTTTCTGTGGACAAATTCTCAGTAATATTTATTTTGAATTTGTGGTGTTGTTATGTTAGGATTATTGCAAAGGAAACAAAAAATAATCCAGTTTTTTTGGTTTGTTAGGAATTTAAAATGAGTTAGAGCATGAGTAGACAGTCTGTCATATGCATACTGTGTATATGAGTTTGGAACAATTTTTTACATAATGAAAAACCAGACCCATTACCAGGTTTAGAAATGGCTACCTGTGTAAAAAAGAAATGAAATAGACAAAAATAAAATCAAATATTTCACTAATACTTTATGTGATGAGGAATTTCATACCTTGTCAGATATGTGACCCAGAAAATGTCTGAGGCTTTCCCTTTCCTCTTTTTATTGAAATGACTACTATCTTACAGTTCAATTTGGAGCCTCCTACTTGTCACTATGAAACTCCACACTAAACTTTTTTTTTTTTTTTTTTTTTTTTTTTTTTTTTTGCCAGTCCTGGGCCTTGGACTCAGAGCCTGAGCATTGTCCCTGGCTTCTTTTTGCTCAAGGCTAGAACTAAGCCACTTGAGCCACAGTACCACTTCTGGCCATTTTCTATATAGGTGGTACTTGGGAATCAAACCCAGGGCTTCATGTATACAAGGCAAGCCCTCTTGCCTTATTCCCAACCCCTACACTACATTGTTAAAAGAGCAGTTGGCAAAGAAAATTAGTCCAACACTGAGCACCAGTTAAATTAAGGTTTTCCAGTAACACCTCTAACCTCCATAATTGTGATACTCTGAGTAGTAATTAGAATATATTTCTGAGCTTCACAAAATTTAGAATCCAGAGATTATTATACACCTTCTTCTGGAGTGAGTGGTAAAACTCACGAGCATAGGATTACAAAGTAAAATGATATTTTAATCAATTTAAATATTATAAAGTACTGTGACCTTGTCATATGTTTGTAAAATAAAACAGTAAAGTTACTTTTACATATGGATATTACATTGTAGCAGTCCCATATAGTGAATAGAAAATCTTTTATTTGACTTGTTTATGAACATTTCTGATTATCAGTTGTACCTACATATCATTTTCTTCAATTCACATGTTTATTACTCCTGACGTTCAGATGTTTTGTGTGTATTTTGCTTATAAATCCTTCAATTTTATTACCTAATATTTTCAGCAAGTATGATGTGCAGAAAATTCAAAGCAATTTGCTTGTGTCATTTAACTTTCGTCAATATTATACTTGTTCATTTATTTGTATGTATGAATTGACTGAAATCTTATACTTGTCATGGGTAAGACATTTTGAACTGTGTTTATACTGAACTAACACATATGTATCCACTTGCATGTATTTTCTGGTGGAGTTGAATTTTGTTTTTTATTTTTAATCTTTATAATTTCAATCATTTATTAAATTATGAAGACTTTTCTCACATTATTTCTTCAGATATTTTCTGGTCAATTTGTCTGAGGTCCCTCTGTAATTAGTATTAATTTTGGAAATGCTGACTCTCTGACCTATGCCTTTATGATTTTTATTTTTTGTTGTAACTGAAATTGTGTTTGGATATTTCAGAACAATTTCCTTGTTAAGGGTCTCAGTTTGCTTACCCTCTACTTAGGAACTGATCTTGAATTATTTTCTCTGCTTTTGCAATTCCAAAGGATACAATGACTTGAGACCATGCATATTATGTGGAGTTTTTAGATGTATATAATGTTTCAGTGAAATATAAATTCTCTTGATTATGGATCACTCAGGTACTCTTAGTTCCTGATGATTCTTTATTCTGAAATACCTTTCATAACAAAAATATTAAACATATAGGGATGTTGTTTGAATATAGTTTTCATCCTGCATTTCTGTTTAAATATTATTACAGAATTTGAGAACCATTGCCCATACTTACCTAACTGCCATACATTATTTTTCTGACCATTACTTTGTACACACTGCATTATTCAAGCACTAATAAATAAAATTTCTGCTTTATTTGATTTTTATCTGATTAAAGAGTTACATACATTATATTTTACCCTACTATTTATAAGATTGACAAAACATTTAGTCTACCTTAGTGAAACATTATAAACAAACAACTTTGAAATGTAACAAGTTAAAATATACTTATTTGATAAAATTTTAAGTAAAAATTCACTATGCAAGAAATTATTTTGCTAAAGCAAATCTATCATATATCAACAAAACAACATATTTAGAATTACAATTAGCTACTGATTTATTAGTCCCTGGATGCCTGTCTCATTGTAAATATTGGTTGTTCACTTCTGAGAGAAAATAGAAAGTGAGATTTTCAAGAATATTTATAATTTTTATGGATTTAAGTATACTGTAAATTTAGCTTCCCCATAATTTCCTATCAATATTACAATTTAAAATAAGTGGTTTTGTCATTGTTTATTACAATTTAGCACATGTGATTATCTGGCAAAGAAAAAGTAATGCCCAGCATATGAATGCAGGATAAAAGCAGAAACAACTTTCTAAATATATGTAAGTATTTCTCAAAATATCTCCAGTCTCAGCTGGGCTGGTGGGGGAAGGAAGGGGAACACTGAAAACTAAAAGAGAGAAGTACTAAATCTGCCTGTTGGAATAAAGGCAGATTTCTCTATAGAAACTTTAAAAGCAATAATGGCATAGAATAATGTATTTCAAACCCTGAAAGAAAATAAATGCTAATCTAGATTACTGTACCCAGCAATGCTACCCTTTGTAATTAAAGGAGAAATAAAAACCTATTAGAAACAACACCAAAAAAATCTCCATTATTGACACCTATAGTACTATTTCAGAGAAAGATAATGAGTATACACATTGTTCATAGAACTGAAATCTGTCATATAACTTACTAGATAGCATTAAAAATATCTAGTAAAACTTTCTTGGTAGAAAAAATGCAAAAATTAAAATGTCAATGAAAATTAAAAGATAATCCCTGACTGCATTTTAATAAAATATCTTTTCTATTTTTTTAATAAATTCAATCAAATAAAATATTGAAACAAATCATTGACAATTTTATAGTTAGTATTTCATTTTATTATTTCTATCGGGTAACTATTTTGTAGCTTGTAGCTTTCCCTGGTAGTTAATCATATAGAAATCTTTTGATGTACTGAAAATAAATTTGGGATTTGTGGATTTACTTTATTTCTCGTCTTAATTTTCCCTACTACTCTGATTTAAGTATTTTCAGTATGTTCAGACAGGCTTTTAGAAGTCTTGGTTCAAAAACCTCACATAACAAACATTTGAACTCATCTGGCCTTGTATGTGGGGGCTCTGAAGAAAAGTATGGTTTCTAGTGCAATACTGTTGTTGGGAGAATCCAATTCCTTAAAATTATCATCTGTAGTCCCTGATCTGCTGTTAAGTGAAAAGGAACAAACCCTGAAGAGATGGAGGGAAATACTCAGAAAGGAAGGAGTGAAGAAGCGTTTTTCACACCTGTGCCTCCTGAAGAATTCTAGCTCTAAAATTTGAGCCCCAGCTACAGGTCTTACACGGTGTTTGTAAGCAAGTTTAGACGAACAGGAGACTGCAGGTATAGAGCAAGTTTGTCGGAAGACATTTATTTTACAGCGGGCAGATGCAGGAAAATTTTACAAAGGGCAGATGCAGAACCTTTTGTGATGGGTTTGGGGCTTCTCTGAGTTGCATCTCAGGAATGTACAGATGTGCTGCAGTTTCTCAGAAATTTCAGGAAAAGTTCGGAAAAGCAAGCACGGTTACAGAAGCGAAATGTCAAACTTGCTCTAGCCAAGCTGGTTTTAATGAAGGCTGGAGTGTACCCTGCAGTGGAGGGGTCCTGGCTGTTTCCGGATTCCTTGCTTGATGTCATCAAACCCAAACTGCTGATTGTCTCCAGGACCCCGCTGATCCTCTCCAGGACCCCGCTGATCCTCTAGGCTACCTGCCTTTCTCTTCAAACCATACATGATACAGGTGGAAAAGACAGAGGTGAAGATACTAGACCACAAAATAAGGCTCAAGAGAAAGTCCCATTAGGCTAGATAACCAAAATTTCCTTGTTGCTAAGATAAAGGTGATCCTATTAATACATAGGTAGGAGTCAAAAGTGAGAAACCTAACAATTCTAAGTAATAATAATGGAAGATATGAGATCCAACATTATGAAAAAACACTTTGAATGCAAATAGACCCCCCTATGGACAGGCTGGAGAATACAAAACATAACCCAAGATGGTGTCACTTTATCAACAGGAAAAGCCCTGCTGTCATTTCTTTTTTCTTTTTTTTGCCAGTCCTGGGTCATGGACTGAGTGCCTGAGCATGTCCCTGGCTAGCTTCTTCTTGCTCAAGGCTAGCACTCTATCTGGATACACAGCACAACTTCCAGCCTTTTCTGTTTATGTGTGTGGTGCTGAGGAATGGAACCCAGGGCTTCATACATGCTAAACAAGCACTCTATCCCTAAGCCACATTCCCAGCTTTTCTTTTGTTTTTTAACCAGTGCTAATGCAAATGACACTTGGGATGCACATTTAGAATCAGTGAAATTCCATGATGTGGTTTGGGCATAATCCAATAAATTATATTCAGCATCAATCTACGGCTTCACAAGGTTTTTTTTTTTTGCAAAAATTAATAAGTGCATATTATTGTCACTTGCTAGTCAGAGCTTTTGTTTAAAATGATTACAGCATATGTTAATTATGTGTGGTTTGTTATTAGGCTACGTAAGCAGAAATTTGAACACATCAAATCTGTATACATTAGGTAAATCACAACAAGCTCAATTGTTACTGCAGTTTTTTTTTTGCAAAAGTCAATAAAGTTTTGGGAAATGTCAGCTAAGAAATTAGTTACTTTTAATTGTTTAGGCAATTATTTTAATAGTTTAAATATTCATACGGTGTGGTCCTCAAGTCTGCTTTAGGAATTTATGTCAGAATAGTGAGGAACAGTATAATAAGACATACTTTGTTCATTTTTAAAAAGTCTCCACTCAGAAGATCTTTACCAGCCATTCAGTGGACAAAGGCCTCATATCTAAAATATATGCAGAACTAAAAAAATTACCTTTCTTCAAAACAAAACCGAAAACCAATAGCCCTCTTATCAAGTGGGCTAAAGACTTACAAAGAGGCTTCTCTGATGAGGAAATGAGAATGGCCAAGAGACATATGAAAAAGTGCTCTACATCACTGGCCATAAAAGAAATGCAAATCAAAACAACATTGAGATTTCACCTCACCCCAGTAAGAATGTCACATATCAAGAAAACTAACAATAACAATTGTTGGAGGGGATGTGGCCAAAAGGGAACCCTTCTTCATTGTTGGTGGAAATGTAAACTGGTTCAACCACTCTGCCAAGCAGTATGGAGATTCCTCAGAAGGCTAAATATAGAACTCCCCTATGACCCAGCAGCCCCACTTTTGGATATCTATCCAAAAGAACACAAACAAAATCACAGTAAAGCCACTAGCACAACTATGTTCATTGCAGCGCAATTTGTCATAGGGAGAATCTGGAACCAACCCAGATGCCCCTCAGTAGACGAATGGATCAGGAAAATGTGGTACCTATACACAATGGAATTTTATGCCTCTATAAGAAAGAATGACATTGCCCAATTTGTAAGGAAATGGAAGGACTTGGAAAAAATTATACTAAGTGAAGTGAGCCAGACCCAAAGAAACATGGACTCTATGGTCTCCCTTATTGGGTATAATTAGTACAGGTATAGGCAAGTCAAAGCAGAGGATCACAAGAGTCCAATAGCTATACCCTTATGATCACATAAGATGATGCTAAGTGAAATGAACTCCATGTTATGGAAACGATTGTTATATCACAGTTGTAACTACTTTCAACGTCCCATGTGTATCTGTAGCTACTATTATTGACGATGTTCTTGTATCACCTTCCCGTGGTTGTACCTACATTATCTCTATAATCTTATCTGAGTATATTGGAAACCATGTATACTGGTATTAGAACTAGGAAATTGAAAGGGAATACCAAAATTGAGAGACACAGGGTAAAAAAAAGAAAAACAACTACAAAAGCAATACTTGCAAAACTGTTTGGTGTAAGTGAACTGAACACCTCATTGGGGGAAAGGGAAAGAGGGAGGAAGGTGGAGGGGTATGAGGGAGGAGGTAACAAACAGTACAAGTAATGTATCCAATATCTAACATATGAAACTGTAACCTCTCTGTACATCAGTTTGATAATAAAAATTTGAAAAAAAATAAAAAGTCTCCACTCATTATCTTTTCTGTATTAATTACTTCAAATTGCATGTATGTTTGAAATCTTTTCTCATGTTCTCCCGGGAAACATGGGAACCTGTTCTGGGTATATGAGATTAAATCAGGAGGTTTTGGAAAGTTTATGGTGCCTTAATGTCAATTATATTATACAAAATTATGTAATAATTACAAGTTATATTTCTACATTCAAAATTATGATCCAAAAGGTAACATTTGTTTTAAATAAGTCTACACATTTGATTTCAAGCTGTATTAAGTTCTAGCATGTGTTTTGTGCATAGTAGGTATCTTTTTCTAAAATGAGACCTATATTTTAATTCAATTTTTATCATGCAGAACTGATTCTTCTCTACAAATAATTCAAAGTTAAATAACATGTCTTTGAACATTTTTCAATGCTCTACTAATGGTTCTACACAGTTCTAATATAACTTGTACTTAACAAACCATTTTGATGCATACTTGTAATTTTGTATCCCCAAGTAGCTACAATTAGAAGATTGCATTTTCATTAATTTCTCAGTAGATTCTTTAAAATAAATTCATTTTGTGTACAGGAGGCTTACACTCTGCAAATGAACAACTACTAAAACAAATGAATGAATAACTAATTGCTGAAAGTCACTGGACAATAATTTAGGGCAGTCATAAATTGAGTGATTAGCTACACATCAAAATATAAGAATGAAGTTAGACAATTTTCATAAATAACATGAGTTTTCCAAGTCAGGTATCTGAGGTTTTATTAAATTGAAAAACTGAATTGAGTATTTTTTTCAAAAACAGAGCTCAGAAAAAAATCACATGAACTAAGTAATAAAAGTAGAAATTACAGGGCTGGGAATATGGCCTAGTGGCAAGAGTGCTTGCCTCCTACACATGAAGCTCTCGGTTCGATTCCCCAGCACGACATATATGTAAAACGGCCAGAAGGGCGCAGTGGCTCAGGTGGCAGAGTGCTAGCCTTGAGCAGGAAGAAGCCAGGGACAGTGCTCAGGCCCTGAATCCAAGACCCAGGACTGGCCAAAAAAAAAAAAAAAAAAAGTAGAAATTACAAAGTGACAAGGCAAAATGGTGAGACAAAGGACAAAAAGTAATCCAATGCAAAGGTGATTCTCACACGACTATGCTGAAAATGAACTTTACAACATGGAAAGGTGTGTGGATGGGAGGGAAAGCAGGAGAAAAATGAGGAAAGGGGTAGCAATGTTCCACACAAAATGTACTCATTCTCTTATATATGTAACTGTGACCCCTCTGAATATTATCTTGACAATAAAATCAAATTACCAAAAAAAAAGTAAATGAAGACTTCAATTTTGTGAGTAGTTATGTTTGTGAGTAGCCAAGTGTCACAGCTAAAACTAAAACTTCTGAAATAAGATTCCTGTTTCTACAGGCTATGATAAAGATTGAGTTGGTATTTTCAGTTCAGTCACATTAATTGTATATTAAAATGAAACCTAAAACTACACTTCACTAGTACATAACAAAACTTAGAATCTCTCAGTATTTTAAGTCAACATCATCTAACCATCATAGAAAGTGAGTTGTTTGAGTAATGTGGATGCTATGTAATCCATATGACTCCAAATAATGGTATATGTATACATAAGAGTACATATATACAACATCTAAATGCATATATATTTTCCCATATATTATGTATACATATTCATATTAATATAATAAATAATAGTATATATGTAGTAGTGCATACATACAGATAAAGAGAATAGAGAAGCAAAGTCATAAGAAAAAGTGAAAATAGGTAAACTGAAACAAAATACTATATTTTATTCAATTAACAAGGAATAAAATAGGTAGAAAATATAGTAATGAAAGTCAGAATTTTCAGAAATCCAACTCACAGCTAATGGAAATAAATTTATCCAGATTATTTTGATTTCATTAAATGTTGATAAAGTATAAATATTACAAAGTTATATCTTTTTTGTACCTAGTTTCAACAATAATTATATATACCTTCAATGAGTATGGGCATCAACACAAACATATGGTTAGTTCATCTTGTAACTTTATCCCATGTGCTTTGCCATAAGAAAGCCATGCCACTGTTACATGCTTTAAGTGAATTTACAATTTAATCAAACAGAACTTTAAGATTGGCAGCCACTTGCCATAATTTAACACAATTGACATTTATTGTTTTAACAAGTTATTTAATTGAGGCTGTCTTTCTTGATATTTTTAGCTCCATGGAGCTGTTGGAAGTAAATGGCCACTAGAACAGTATAGGCTGGCTGCCAAGGTTCATGGTAAAGTTCCAGTAGGTTTCTCCACTTTCTATCTGAGTCCTTCCAAAAAGCACACAATTTAAAGTAAACATGAAGAGGATGATTTTTTATATTTGAGGCTATTGGGAGGTAATTAAACTGAGATAAATTCTTATGCTAAAGTTAAATTCTTTATATAAAGAGAACAAGAGCTTTTTTTGTCATACAAGGACACAGCAAGGTGGCAGCTCTCTGTAAGTAGAAACATTCTCACCAGACAGGGAATCAGCTGCCTCTGTGACCTTGAACTTTCCATCCTTAAGAACTGGGAGAAGTGAATTTTTGGTAAATCCATCCAGTCTAGGAATAAATATCTGTTATACCAGCCCATTCCTTTTGTAGTATTGTGTCAAAGCAGTTTAAAAAACATCACACACCTACCAGTGATTATGCACCATTTTAAAGATAAACAAATAAAACAGTCAAATAACATTATTGAAGTGTTTTTTCCCCTCTAGATCCCCTGAAAGTCATTCGTACAGGAGTGTAGTATTTATTCCAACTGAGAACACTTGAATAATAAGAATAAAATTTAAATAGTTAATTGTGTAGTGTGAGAGATGCAATCAAGCAAATGTAGCATTCATATGTGTTTTCTGTATGTTTGAAAATATTTTTGAAGGGGTGATTTTAAAGTTAATATCCACAACTTTAAAAGTGAGATATACCCCCTTCATATTTACAAGTGTAGAGGAAAAGTTAGTTTGTACTCAAAGTAGCTGAGCTATCATCATTAAAATGAAAGGCTGTTTTTGCCTTTACAAACTGAAATCCACATTAATTTTTACTCAGTGCCATGAAGGTTACAGTGGAACTATTTCTTTGCAGTGTATCAAAGACATACTGAAGTATGTGGCATTATAAGAAACAAAATGAATGATGATAGTCAGTTCCAACAGCTTGATTCTATAATTTACTGATTGGGGGCAGCATCACCATCATAACCCCGCTGACTGTTTCTAGAAAGTCAGGATATGTTGTCAGGGGAAATATGTCATTGAGCACACATAAAGAGGATGTCACAGATCCCCTGGATTAGTAATTCAGTGTTAATATGGATTTACATTCATCTCCTTTGAGATGCTTCCTGACCACTGAATCTCCTGTCATAGAGCTGGAGGATGTAGTTGGCATAGATGTAAAGCACTATATATAATTAACCATAAGACATTGAATTTCTGGTCATTCAACACATGGTTTAAAGATAGGTGGAGTTGTTGCAAAATATTGTTGCAAAAATGCCACAATTTTGTAGGTTCATTAATTTGAGCACTGGGGTAAATATAAATATAGAAAATATAGTATAATCAGTATTCTCTAAATGAATGTCTGGCAGAGTATTTGAAAGACCAGAAAATGATTATAGTTTTATAGCTGAGTTGTACAACATTCATATTAATTAAGACTATGGAGAGTGTTTCATTTGTAACATAAAAGACACACATATAATTCACTGTATCATAACATTCAATGACACTTTTGTATGAAAGTTTTTTTTTTTAATGATTCAGGACATGTGGGTGATTGTACTAAGATTTGAACTCAGAGATTAATGATTGCTCAGTTTGCTTATGCAGCTGGTTCTCTACCACTGAGCCACACACCCACCCCTGAATTCTTAATGGTTATTTTGGAGATCAAATCTCCATAATGACTTTTCTGCCTGAGTGGCTTATTCCAAATACAGCCTCCTAAGTAGATTGGATATAATCATGAGCCAGGAATGCCATGCTAGACAATTTTAACTACAGTAAGTACAAGTCTGGAAAATGGATATTTTGACTGGTAGACATGCAAAATTTATTACAACTTTTAAAAAAAGAGGGATACATTTCATGAATTACATAATCCTTCATATTAGGATAAAAGTCAAAAAAGACAAAAAAAATAAAACATGGATTCAGAATAGATAGATAACGGAGGTTATTACATCTCTATATTTCCCATATCGAATAACTATTACTGAAGTTAAATATAGTAGAGGTCTCTGACAAAGGTGACTAGGAGACTATAGGCAGGAAATGAGATGCTTTTGTTTGGACTACTGAGCAGATGTGATACTAAGATTTTAAAGAAGAAAAATGAAAGTAATATACTGTCTGGAGAAGAAAAAAAAATATTTCAACCCAAGTTCCTATGAAAGAAATTATGTCTTCAGGTATGTTTGACTACATGGGAGACACAAAGTAAATTAGAGACATTACCAGTAAGAGTTGGAAAATCTAAATAAACAATTTTGCAAAGGGATCTTATAGGCAGAAGATACTTTTTTTTTTTAGTAAAATACAGTCATTTTTGTTGTTGTTGTTCAGGAAAATAACGGGTCCATATTGGGATAATTGTCTTCAGGACGTTTGGTGGAGAAATTGATGTGTGGGAAAATCTTCCGAGTGGGATAGAAACTTACTTGAGATTTATTATTGAGATTTCAAAATATAAATGTATTTCAATTTATTCCAAGGATCTTTTTTTTTTTTTTTTGGCCAGTCCTGGGGCTTGGACTCAGGGCCTGAGCACTGTCCCTGGCTTATTTTTGCTCAAGGCTAGCACTCTGCCACTTGAGCCACAGCGCCACTTCTGGCCATTTTCTGTATATGTGGTGCTGGGGAATCAAACCCAGGGCCTCATGTATAGGAGGCAAGCACTCTTGCCACTAGGCCATATCCCCAGCCCTATTCCAAGGATCTTTAAGATAATGAAAAGAGATCTAGATTCTCTTTCTTAATGAGTCTATGCTTTTATTATGAAGATTCAATTAGTTTCAAGAATTTCTTTCATATTCCATGTCATTCTTTGGATTATTCTTACTAATCAAAGAATAGTTTTTTGATTAAAATTAAATGCTATTTTTATAGAAATTCACAGTTGGACCTTAAATCATTCATATTCTGAACTAATTATAAGTAAGATATAGGCCACCATTAAAATTTACTATTGGCTTAATAATGACATATTATTTCAGAAGGGAATACGTTAATCTCTGTACATTCTATATGAATTGTAGGAAGAAATTATAGATTTATCCCAAAGACTGAATATTTTGAAGGACAACACTGAAAAAAGTGGTATAATTGATATAGTATAAAGATTATTTAAAATTACAGTCACATAATTGTGCATGTAACCTTGAGATAAAATATACATGAAATCACCTGCATAATTTTACTCTATCAATGTAGAAATTACAAAATTTGTATTTTCCCACTTAATCCAATCAGTTTGAAATCATCATCATTGAATCTAGTTTCATTGACTCCATATAATTGTTCTTCTTTTTCTTGAATAGCACCTTGTATTTCTTCAATGTATTTTTCCTACAGAATGACGGCTTTGGCTCCCACATTTGGTAGGGAAACCATAAATATGGCTTTGTAACGTATCTTTATTTTCCTTCAGAGAAATTACAACCATTTATTTTGGTTGATTCTATGTAGCCAGCATCATTATAGTGCCTGTGAAGCCCCATCTAGATTACTATTTTGAACTGAGGCACTATAAATGTTGAATATTAGTAACATATATTTGAGTAACTGATTCCTGCATAAGCTGTCTTACACAATGTTCATCTAGTCAGAAAGGAGGTACAAAGCTTGTCCCAGTGCATCTATGGAGGACAATCCTAAAGGACCATTCTATCCTCACATGTCTCCTCACATTAAGTGAAACTACCTTCATAAATACATTTTCTGAACAATTCTGCTTCAATTTTTTCTCAAAAATTATATTATTGAGAGTTTTTCCCATTAAGAACCATACATAATTGTTCCAGATTCTGATTTCTAAGAACAAAAATACTAAGAAGTTCATTGTTCAGAGTCCATAAAGCACTTACTAATCTACTTATACAGTTGGGCCAGTCACTTTGAATGTGTATGTTACAATGGATAGTTCCTGGCATGCTTCAGCAGAATAGTTACTAACTTTTATAAATTATAATATAGTAAAGTAAAAAAAATACTTGTGGAGATTACTTCACCAATGAGTATAACACATCAGGTCTATTAGAAGTATGGGCAAAATAATAAGAAGAATAATGACATTCATTGGTTATTATGGGGGGAGAATGAAGGCATTAGTGAGAGGTGGTGAAATGAAGTGTGATTAATCACCAGTTTAATTGATATATAAAAAGCCAGAGGGCCTGCTTAGTAGCATATAAAACATTTTTCATCTCAGCAGAAGGCTACTAAAAGCTGTTGATTGAGTCCAGGACTGAAAAGTAAAGCTTCAGAAAGAATGACATTTTATTAAATGTAGTTTGTTAATATCACAGTACTGATTGGAAGGAATTATGAAAAGGGGAAATAGAGGGGAAGTCAGTATTTTTGACAATCTTGAACCACAGATCCTACTGTATATAATAAGCTTGAAAAATAAAAGGTCTAATGCTCTCACTCAAAACTTTCCTTAAGCTGGAGACAACTAAAACATCTCTGCCCTGTGCCACGAAGTATTCACTTACTTCATAACACTACAGAAGAAATAGGAAGGACTATTCTACATGGGAGCTGAAAGAGCCTGAAAATATATGTATGAGAATTATTCCTGAGTATAACACTGTAACCTACAATGTGATGGACTAACAACGCTCCGTTGACATTTTGTGAAGTATCTAAAAAGAAAAGAAAATAGCATCACACATGCTCACACAAATACTTTGGCTCTGGAAAGCTTGGGAAAAGAATGTCTGAACTGATAAAAGTAAAAAAATATATGTATTCTAGAACTTCCACAGAAACCACTAAAAGGATCATATAATAAAAGGATCAGGAGATGGTAGTCTCTCCCAAGAGCTTGAAAACACACAAGTGATTTATCACCTATATGATAGCCCAGAAGTGACTATCTTTACCAAAATGATGATAAATGTATAAGTACAAGTAACACTAACACTTCTAAAATGTTCACTTGTGTCATGCTTTCGCAAGCTGTTGGTAGCAAAGATGACAGGATCCCACTGTTAAAAGACGCACATATTACTCTTGATTATCAGAAAAATAAAGATGGGGACGATTATTTTAGTAAGTCCCAATGACAACATGGAAAACAGAGGGCTTTTCTTTGTAGAAAGTTATTAAGATTCCAGAAATCTCTATGTGCTTCTAGGGATAAGACCAACAACAAAACAAAATTTCTCATCATCAAAATAAAAATAAATCAAGGATGATTAGTTATAAGACAAACCAATCTAGGGACAATGGAACAGTAAAAGGTCACACTATCTTGCTCTTGCTCTCTTTGTGGATTGATTACATTTACATTTATACACACATATATATACATTTTTCCAAAGCAAATTATTATCTCAGGTAGTTAATCTAGACCCCCAGAAAGGAGAGAACCATGCACCACTGTAGAAAGTGCATAAAATAGCCATTCTCTCATCCTTTCTCACTGACAATTTTGTCTGTTAACAGGAGTAGATAATAATGTGAAATAGAAAAATGTGACACATTGTTGGAAGTTTCATACTAGGTATGAATTAAATTCAACATCCAGAACCTCAAAACATAACCTGGATTTATGCAAAAATGGGGCACTTGATGGCAAGTAATAATTTTAATCCTTAAATTATTCTGGCTGACACTTGATCTTGGCAATCCAAAGCATACAGTCAAGTTCTTTGTCCAAATGACTGAACTGAACTAACATATATATATATATATATATACATGTATATGTATATATACATGTATATATATATATATATATAAAAATCCATGTGCTAACATTTTAATGGAGAAAGATAAGAATAAGTTGCTAAAACTGTGTTTTTCCTCAAGAAGTGAGAAGAGTGGGGGACAAAGAAATACTGGAAGTAATGTGCTGAGTAATTTCCTAAATACATGTAAAATTAAAAATGTTGATATACCCAGGGCTGGGGATATGGCCTAGTGGCAAGAGTGCTTGCCTCGTATACATGAGGCCCTGGGTTCGATTCCTCAGCACCACATATACAGAAAATGGCCAGAAGTGGTGCTGTGGCTCAAGTGGCAGAGTGCTAGCCTTGAGCAAAAAAGAAGCCAGGGACAGTGCTCAGGCCCTGAGTTCACGGCCTAGGACTGGCCAAAAAACAAAACAAAACAAAAATGTTGATATACCCAGAAGTCGGAGAAGAGAGGTTTCATTAAAAAAAAAAAAAAAAAAAAAAGGATTAAGACAGAAACATCAGGGAGTTGGGGGGACATGATGGACTTTTATAGAATATTTATAAAGTTTATTCCATGACCTAAAAAATTTTAAGAATAAGGTTTCAAAGGAAAAAATTGATGTGACAGTAAACTACTTAATAAAACAAAATGGATCACTCTTTCTAAAAATGTTATAAATGCAACAAACACAATAAAAAATTCCAAATGTCAGCCAGGTACTGGTAGCTCTTGCCTGTCTTCCTACCCATTCAAGAGGATGAAATCCAAAAATTGTAGATTAGAGCTGTAAGTAGATCTGTGAATCAAGGGTAGCATGCCAGCTTTGAGTAAATAAATAAATGACAATATCTAGGCCCTAAGTTCAAGCCCCAATAATATCACACACAGAACATATCACAATGTCAAACATTTACACTGAAAGTAGGATATATGTAAAGAATGAGAAACAAAAAAAATTAGTTAACAAGAAAAATATTCAATATAAGCAGACCTTTGGAAACAGTGAATTACTGGAAATATATTTTAATTAATCTGCTTATCCTTATTACAAATATACTAAAAGATCAATGGGAAAACAAGAGATATTCTAGAGATGAAAAATAAAAATATCTAAAGTAATAAATAAAATTAAGAGAACCAACAGGCACTAAGAACCAACAGAAACTAAGATCAACGATGATAATGAAAATAAAATTGTTAACTTATGATACAACTAAAAAAATAATAAATGAGAAAGTGGTATTTTAGAAAAATATAAAACAAGAGTGGGAGATACCGATTAGTGTTAAAACACTTAATTCACATGTGCAGGAACACACAAACATATGTATAAAATATACCTAAATGTAGTATGTATACATAAAATATATACATATATGTATACATACAGGAGCAGAGAGAAAAGGAAGGAGAAATGAGAAAAAATAAAGAGAAATAGAAAACTATATAAAGAGGATAGAGAGAAAGAAATGGAGAATAATGGAGAGAAATAGAGAAAAAGAGACTTATAATGAAAAGATTCACCCTGATTTTGAAAGTTAAAAACACACAAATAAAATAAATAAACTACATATCAAATAATCTCAATCACAAAAAGGAAATTTATATAGGTAACAGCAGAAATAATTAGGTAACAAAAGCCATAGAAATAATTATCTATTCTGTCCTCTAGAGTCAAATAATTATTACCTCAGAAATATCCTATCAGTTCAGCCAATGAAATTTGGCTCTAACAGTAACTCTCATGGACTGAGTAGGATAGGATTCTTTTCTTTTTTTAAAAAAAAATTGTTATAAAGAAAACTATTTTAGTACTTATTTGTAAGCAATAAAGTTGAAAAAACTGGGAGGAATAAAGGCTAAATATTCACTTTAACCTGACATAAACACACAGAAAACCTAGATTTCAATCAAGAGCACATGGCCAACATATTTTTGAAGCTGACTTTGGCCTTAGCTTAATGTATTATTGCTTTCTACTCTAATCAGGAGCTGAAGCTGAGACTTCCTCACAACCCTAAAAAATAAAATGTGCACTTTTCCCAGAGGAAATACACTATAATTTTGAAAAGGAAGGGGAAATAGATATCATAAAGAAGATTGAAAAAAATATTCACACTGTGGTTCATAAAGGTATCACAGATATGAGGTGCATCAATATTGGTCAACAATAATTGGCTTATATACAATGATTTCTCACAAAACATGTACAGCAAATACCAGCTCATAGATCTCAACTTGACATTTTTCTTACTAGTAAATCCTGGAAATGAAGCAAGTACTTGGTAAATTGTTAATATGCAGCACGTTGTTGCAAAGAAATATATTTATGATCACACAAAATCTCATTAGAAGAAACATCTTATATATCATGTATTATAGTCAAATGTATTACACTTTTGATACTTTTATAGTTTTTTACATATAATTTTTAAGTGAAACTCGATTATAATTTATAGTCTCACTTACCTCAGAAATTTAAAAACATAGTTCAAAAATGTAAATGTATTGAACACAAGGCACAATCAATTCAAAATGGTAATATGAGACAGATGTTCAATATATACCATAGATATAGAGAAGATGTTCATCATCAATTAAGTGCTCACTGGAAGGAGATAACAGGCATTGTAAGGAGAATGTGACAAGCTGTAAATCTTGAGTCACATTAAAATGGGCAAGGGACAAAATTTAAATTACAATGTAAAGTGATATGTTTTCTTGCTGCCTTAATTTCAGTAAAAAGGGAAATTTTTATTAGAACTTGTTGAGGTATTAAGGCCATATTGTTAAAGTCAAATCTAAACTAATCCATTTATTTTTGTATATAAACATTAAAGAAATAAAACCTTGGGTGTTTCCAACTCTCAAAGTTTCTCATTCATCTGGATGTGTACCTATAAATACATATATATGTGTACATATATATATTTGCACATGTATTAATAGGAAAGTTCTCATTGAAAAAGTGTTTATTATAAAAATTCCACATATAAAAATAAATGAAGTAATTATAGTGATGAAAACGTTATAGGTAAAAATAAAATCTCTTACAATATACCATTATTTTTAAATATCATCAAAAAAATATAAGAGTGTAAATCTGGAAAGTTAAGTTTGAAGATGATTTATTTCACCATCATAATAGATAGAAGTCATTGAGTATATTTTGCATAAAACCTGTGTCTCTAGGACATTAGGTTTTACATTATTTTTTAAATAAGGAAAGATGGTGATAAGGCTTAAATTATTATATCTCTATGATATATACAGACTTATTATTTCTATCACATTATTAAGTTCTTGCTCAATGTGCTAAATGTTCATTTTATCTTCATATAAGATATTTCCTTTAGGGCTGCCTTCAGATATGTGGGCACTTTTACTGTGATGTTTTTGATGTACTGCATTTTTTCCACAAATAAAACCATAAATCTCAATAAAAGACTTAGTGTTTCAACAAGTCTTTCATTACTGCAAATTTTAGGGGGTAAATTCTTAAGGGATATTGTGAAGAAATAGTTTTGGGAGCTTTCAGAGCATCAAAGTTAAATGTCAGGGGAACACAAAGAGAACAATACGAACTAAGTTCTGCTATGGCTTCCCAAAGAAGAGGAAGTGAAATGAATCTGCTACTGTGGGTACCCAAGTGAAAATATATGGGGTTGAACACAAAAGAGGAAGAAGATCTCACTCTTGGAAAGTACAGGGGAAACCAAGTGCTTGGGAGAATGTCCCTTAGGAGACTGGGGATTGTGGTAAAGGAGAAATAGTAAATCCAAGGAAATGTTAAAACAAACAAAAAAACAAAAAACAAAAAACAGCTACACTTACTAAGGTAGAAATGAAATACCAAAGTACAGATATGCCATGCCATGAAAATTGAACATGGTTATCTTTAGTTTGTGAGAATTTTTGATTTATTTGGAATAACTTGATAGACTTTTTAAAATAAGAAAACATTAAATATCTATCAAAGAGTTGAAGAATTTAAGGCCTCCATTCTCTGAGCCAGCTCAGGTTATAATCTGTTGAAATAAATGAAATAAATGTTCAGGAAATCTCAGAAAGAACATACAAATGATAAGACCCAGCTCAAGGAGACAGCCTCAGGATATTTAAGACATTGTTAAAGCAATATGCATATATAAATAAGACTTGTAGGCAACAAGGCAAAAAAAAAAATTCCAGAGTAAAAATACCACCACAAATGAGCCAAGTAAGACAAAAAGGAAAAAAAGAAGGGGGATGGGATGCTTCTAATATTACAGGAAGTTTGTAATTTATGTTTACACTACCCTTGACTAAAGCAAATATTTTAAAATAATAACTGGAATGTAATTACTTGAAAAATAAATGGTAGTTTGGAATTCCAGATTTCAAATGGAAATAAAGATGTAGATAAGTAGAGAGAAACACTATCTGACTAATTGCTTTTGTTTAAATTTTGAGGGAGATAGGTATAAATTAAAAGGAAAGTCATACAGACGAGAAAACTGCAAGGGAGAATAGAGCATATTACCTCCAAAATTACCAAGTTAAATAATATGAGATATTCTCAAAGAGATATGCATGATATGATTGCAAATAGAAAGATGCAACTATGTACCATAACATGTGAATGCTTTTAGTTTTAACAGAGAAGAAGGTCACCAAGTAATATTTGGAAGTAATGAACAAATGTGTCACATATTATAAATTAGCTGAGAAAACTGGGAGAAGAAATTACTAAGATCATATGAAAAGATTACTTGCTATATAAAAAGTCTACATCAACAAATGGGAATTCAACTGATTTCATAAAACTTTGGTGAAATTTGAATGGCACAACCAGATAAGCACTTATAATATTGACTTGCATGTGATTTGTGTACAATAAGTATCACATATTTTATGATATCTGTATTTTAATGTCTTGGTTACCTAATTGATAATTATTAATTTTGATAAATATTTTCTGGCCTCTACAAAGCTTGCCCCATGTCCAATATTGCGAAGCAAGGAGCGTTTTTAATATAAAATTGTTCATTCAGTCATCTGTAAGAGAAAAAAATGATGAATGAGAAATATTCCTCCATAAAACTAATTCCTAGGAGAAAATCTCAAGTTTATGCCAAAGTCAGCAGAAAATTTCTTCTAAGAATTCAGAGACAAATTCATATATCCAGGAGTATATGCACCGTTGTGTATTCTGTTTATAGTGCTAAAACAAATCAACCATCAAGTATTATTGTATTTCTTACTCAAATCAAAGCCATAGTATCCAATTTTATAGTATAAATGCATGCAAGTCCGTTTTGGGCTTTATGGTTTATTAAAATCAACTTAACTACTTGATTGCTGTTCTTGGTTGAATGAAACAGTGTTACTCATTATCTTAATTTTGAGCTATGTATATTTAACCTACTGACAGCTCAAAACTGATGAACAATACCATAATTAGTTCAGAAATGCTATACAGGTTATTTTAATTTTGAGCTTATTTTTAAACTCTTTGTCATTAAAACAAAACAGAATCAAAGAGCTTTGAAGATATTTTTAATATCCAAAGCCTAAAATTCATTTAAACAAATGTCTTTTGTATGCACAATTTCTAATTTTAAATGCTTTATCATGTTTTTAGCTGGAAGAATGTATTGTCAGTAAAACCTAATACAATTGAGTTATTTATAATAAAAATCATTGTAAGATGTACTAACAATCAGTAGTACTTGGTAAAATTTACTACATTACCAATTGCTTTAAGGCAGAAGATATCGTGGAAATAGATGTCAATAAATAAAAAATATATATCAAATGAAATCTATATTAGTTACTACAATTGAAATACAGAGGGACAAAGGCATGCAAATTCAGGATAATTCTACAGTTGAATGGATCGAGTGATTTATGAAATCTCTCTCTGCATGGTCAGTGTCTCTTGAATAAAATATTTTATTATTCACTTGGAATGAATAGTTTATTTCCGTATAGCTTCTGCAATATAGATTAGTGATGAGTTGAATCACTCCAGCACTTTAGGAACAAATATTTCATACTAGACCTGTGTTTCATGTTCTTCATTCAATAGCTATAGTGAGATATGATTTATACAATATAATGTTCTTTCACTTCAAGTGTAGAATTCACTGGCTTTAGTATATACATCAACTTGTGGAGTAATACAATTTAAATGCAGAACATTATTCTTTTACCTGAAAGAAAATCCTGCACCTGTATGCCATAACTCTCCTAACTGCTCCCATCAATGCTATGCCATCAGTCTACTGTAACCTGTCTTTACAGATTTGTGTAAATTGTAGAGATAATATGGGTAGGAGCTAATTTATTTCTTTTTTATTGTCAAGATTATGTTCAGAGGGCTTACACTTATATACATTAGGTAGTGAGTACATTTCTTGTCCAACTTGTTAACCCCCTTCATTTTTCTCCCACCTTCCTTCTTCCCCCATGTTCCAAGTTATACAGTTATTTTACAACTTAATGTCTGTAAGTGTTGCTGTTGCATTGTTTCATCTTATACCCTTTGTGTCACCATTTTAATTTCCTCTTCCCTTCTCTAATTCAGACGAACAAATATACAATACCCACAGTACCAGAATCAAATACAGTGACAACAGGGGCTAAATAGTAGGTGAGATGAACAGAAAAAAAAAAAAAAACAGAAGTAATTTCACATTGTACATTAAAAATAACAACATCAATGACAAACCACTTGCTTCCATATTTTAGAAATCATTTCGCTTAGCATCATTTTATGTGATCATATGTACAAAGCTACTGAGCTATTGTGGTCCTCCACTACCCTAGATACTAACCTAGACACATACTAATTATTGTCAATGATGGAGAGCATAGAATTTATGTTTTTTGGGGTCTTGCTCACTTATTTCTTTTTAAGTGGCTATATCATTTCATCCATTGTAAGAAGTGTAAGAGTATAAGAGGAATGTAAACTCTTCACATATTCGAAAACATGATTATATTGGTCTTTTGATCATATATCATTATTAATGAGAAATAATAACAGTTTGAGACTTCATTTGCATATCTATTTAATTATTATTATTGGAAATATGATGATAATGCTGGCTAGATATGCACTCACCTATCTGAACCCTGCTTTCGGGCTTCTTGAGCTTTCAGTTACCTTTTCATAGAGGATCTCACACATTTGTCCTAGGCTGGCTTTGAACCTCGACTCTAAGTATGCTTTCTGTTTATCTGGTATCATAAAAATGAGCCACTACCTGAAACCTGTTTCTGTATTTTCTTAATAGTTATTGATATTGAACAATTTTATATAACATGAAACATATACATATATTTTCATTGTATGAAATTCTGCTTTGATCTTTTGATCAAAGCCAAATCAGAACACTTGTATTGAATTCTAAGAAATCCCAATGAATTCTGCCTATAAGTAACTGATCATATAAATTATTCATAGATCGAGCATGTGCCACTTTACAGATTTGTTAAAGAATGGAGGCTTTAATTTTGATTAATTAATTTACCTACTTTTTCTTCAACTTAATATCATATCTAAGAGAAACTTGTATTGTCTAAAACATATAAAGTACTAGCAATATTTCTTTTGTTCAAAAGATCATGATTTATTTTACTTCATGATATTTGAAATGCTAAAAAATAATCACTCCAAATTTTTATCCGACTAATTTATACAAAATGTTGTCAGAACTAATTGGGACCTTCCAATGGAATATGCCTTCCAATGGAATACAGGACTTATTTGAAGTTATGTTTGAGAATAAGAGAACAACGTGTAGAAAATATTAAAAATAAGAATCATCACACAGTTTACAAACAGGGTAATATGGATGGAGGAATTAGAACAATTATTTACAAGTAAATTATTATAATTAAGGGATAACAAGGACAAGAGCTTGTTTTATGTGGCCATTGTCAAATATAAGAAATGCTGATTCAGACTTTTTAGGGATATAAACTAAGAATTTTCCCCTTTAGAACATCTTGCTGTTTGAAATTCTGTTAAAGACTACACTACAAAATTACAGGGATTTAAGGATTAAAAATGTTCAGATAATAGCACAAACACATAATTATTCATTTGAAAATTATATGGTAAAATGATTGCAGGAAATATCAGCTTGTCAAATAATTTGACTTCTTCTAATGAAGTCAGAATAATTTAATTACATAATCCTTTGACTCTGATAGAGATTTCGACATTTAAATTTCATGTAATTTTAATAATGCAATCATTCTATTCTCATTTAACCATTACATTATTTGGAAAAGATTTATTTCTTATCAGTTGAATGTATTTTGGAGGCATATAAGCTTTTATAACTCATGTCTATTTAAGATATATTAACATTTCAATTTTCAAGGTATATAAAATAGCTACATGGAAACAAGTATTTTTATTATGCAAGTGTGTTCTACATATTTTTAAAGAGAACTACCACTAGGATAGATGTTCACTTATTTAAACTATTTGTAATGACTTGAGGACTAAACTAGAGAGCTCAATGTCATACGTTCATTATCTTAAAAAAAACAAAATGTGTTGGTAAATCCTGTTGGAAATTGCAAGGTGAAGCAAAGTTATTGCTTTCCCAAATATTGCAATCTTATAAGAGATGAAAGTCAGGGAGATTTAAAAGAATAATACAGTTCAAGATGTTTTTTGAAGACCCATAGAAAGTGTACAATTCACTTAGTGATTTAGTATTTTATCTCCATTATTTTCAATGAATTTTTCAAATATTATTTTCTTCTTCATGTTATAGTGAAGAAAAGAAATGCCTTGAGAAGTAAAACTGTAATCTAAAGGCATAACCCTCCCATATGTGTGTGTGTATGTTTCACTTATTTCTACTAAAAATCATATCTAAGAAAGATTTTGTCTAATTCTTATAAAATATAAGTATATATGGATACATTTATCAGTATATATGTGTATTTATATAGCCATATATGTATAATATATTTATATATATTTTAATCTATAGGTATACATACACATTAAACTCAATGTAAATACTGAGGGATTTTAATATTATCATCCACTCTGTAAGAGAAAATGTCTGCATAAGCTACATGTAATTTTTCTTTGTAGAACTGCCTAATTTATCAATCATTTATTGATACAAATATGAAGTATTTTTTTGAGGTTTCTTCTTTTAATGCGAGAGCTTTGAATAATTCCTCACAATTATTAGGTATCTCTGTTTCATTCTTTTTTATTTTGTTTTATGAACCTCTATTTGTAAGTTACATTAAAGTATTCTTAATTTCACTGCTTTTTTTTTAAATCTTAAGTTTCTGGATTGTCAAAGACAATGTTTTGTGGTATCTACATTTTTTAAATTTTATTTATTTATTTATTTATTTTTATTATCAAACTGAATTACAGAAAGGTTACAGTTTCATACATTAGGCATTGGATACATTTCTTGTACTGTTACCTCGTCCCTCATTCCCCCCTCCCATTCCCTCGTTCCCTTTCCCCTCCCCTCCACAGTATATACATTTTTAAAATTCCTACTGAGTTGCTACAAAGGCATTATGTAATTCTAGACTTAATATATTGCTTTGTATGTGACCACTTTCTTCCCAAGTATCTTCCTAACATCTTCCTTTACTTCTGCCTACATTGATTTCCAAACCTTTCTCTTTCTTATTAGACTCACACATCATCATGGATTAGAGTAAACCTAAAAGACTTTATTTAATTTATTTTCTTTTTTTCATTTCTTTATTGTCAAAATGATGTAGAGAGGGGTTACAATTTCATATGTAAGGTAGTGAGTACATTTATTATCCAACTTGTTACCTCCTCCCTCAGTTTCCCTGGCCTCCCCCTTCCCCATTTCCCTCTTGCCCCTATGATTTGTACAGTTGGTTTACACCATATAGTTTTGTAAGTATTGCTGTTGCATTGGTTTGTCTTTTTTATCCGTTGCCTCTTCATTTTGATATTCCCTTTCCCTTCTCCAGTTCCAATATATGTATATTTATTTAAAACTTAGTCTCTTTGAATAGCTTCAGATAACCAATACACATTAGTAAGTTAAAATACATGTGCTTCTTGACTATGGACAAAAATTGCTGGTCTTTGACAAGAAACTTTGCAAGTAAGTTATTAAAAGGCTGTGCATGGTGGTCCATACTCATAATGTTGACACTTAGGCTAAGGAAGGTAAAATTCAGGTTCAAGTTTAGCTTGGGTTAAACAAAGAACAATTTCAAGAACAGCTTGGTGAGCATAATGAGATTCAGAATTAAAACTTCAAAACAGACAAAAATACTACACATTCTACACATGTGTATACATTAGAAAACATTCTTAAATACTACTGGTTAGAAGTCCAACTAATTTTTGCTTGGTGAAACATAAACCCATAATAAATTAATTTAATTTTGGTCAATTTCACTTTGACAAGAATGTGAACTTTCATTCATTAAAAATAGAAGAAACACATTTGAGATATTTTCATTGAAAATAATGTCAACCTTGTGCAATTAGTGTAGGAGAAAATGTACCTATAAATTTGTTAGCCAAAATTTTTCAATTTCTATTCCAAGAAAGAATTAACGAGACAAATATCATAAGAGTGGGATTGAGCCAGGTATAAATATAATACTCAATATTTTAGGTATTAAATAATTTAGTTAATATTTTAATACTCAGGTTTTTTTAATATAAAATTTTCTTGTCATATGTTTGTGTCAAATGGGTTGATAAAGAATTCCAGAGTTCTGATGGAAGCACAGATTAATGAATTTATCCAGATGACCACAAACAAGGCCACATTAAAGCTATCAGCCAACCATGTTCATTGAAGCATTGTTTACTATTGCCAAGATACGGAATATGGAATCAATACAAGTAACCCTCAATGGATGAGTGGATCAAGAATGTGGTATACATACTCACTGGAATTTTGTGTTTCCATCAGAAAGAATGGTATCGTACCATTCTCAAGGAAATGGAAAGACTTGGAAATAACTATATGAAGTAAAGTAACCTATACCTAGAGAAACATAGGTTTCATGAATTCCCTGATTTGTTTTAACTATAAAGTGCCTAACGTTACAAGTAATCACACTGGATGGCAAAACACCAAAATAAATACACGTGGACATGATAAATTATACAGGACTCTAAACACTCACACAGTGAGACCAAAGACAGATATTCTTAGGGGAGGATCACAAAGAGTCAATAGTCATGTAAAATTATATTTATCAAAATGAACTCCAATAAAAGGAAATGAGGGTTTTTTTTAATTTCTCTTTTTCTTTTTCTCCTTTATCACTGTTTTTATTTACTGTGACTTTTGTTTTGTGTGTAAGTTTATCTATTTTGGGAAGGGTAAGAGGGAGCACAGAAATATTGAGACAAAGGGTGAACAAATGCAGCCTTGATACTCACTAGACACTACATTGAAAATGAATGATACAACCTGTGGGGAGGGGTGTTGGGAGGGAAAAACTGGGAGAAATCAAAGGAAGTAATGACATGGTTCAAAAAGGAAGGTGCCCATTTCCTGACTTTTGTAACTGTAACCCCTGTGTACATCATCCTTACAATAACAATAAAAATGTATTTATTGTTCTCTTGAGAGTGATTATTTTAAGGCATTGTCCTATCTATGAAATGTGCTTAATATACTGAAGACAAATAAATGAAAAGGAAAGAATTTAATAAATCAGAGAAAATCAGTATTTGAGAAGTATTATTTTCACTAGGTTCCCCCAAAACTTTTGGCTCTCCAAAACAGTGATTAGGATACAGCAGCTGCTTTTGTTTTGTTTTACTTTGATTCTTCAGGTGGGAATTATAAGAAGAAAACTTCTAGATGTATCTATGTGCCAGGAATTTTTGTTTTTACAATATTTCTTTTTAATAGGGCCCATACTTCCTGAACAGAAGGCAAATTCTATTTCTGGTTTGAGGAAGAACTCAAACTCAATAATACAGTAACTATTAAATGCATCTTAAGGGCATTTAAAAGCGCCTTGTTGAAAAATTCAACAGTAGAATCTGAACACTGAAAGAAACATAATTTGTAAATTAACATCTAGAAGTCGGTAATAATACATAAAAAATATTTGGAGTAGCATTTAGTACACATTAGAACAAATGCGATGGTGATGCACACAACTTGCCAGAGAGAGGATTTGGAAGAGAAAACCTCGGAGAAAATGAAGGAAGAGATGACAGTGTTCAAATAATAATTAGTATATGTCTAGAGTGGTCATAGAAGAGGATCACAATATGTCGGTAGCTATATACATATGACTGCATAAGATAATGATAATTGAAAGGAACTCCAAAATATGGCAACAAGAGGTGTGTGTGTGTGTGTGTTGTGTACTATGTGCAGTTATTTATTTTTTCCCTTTTTTTTCCTTTAGTTTATGCCCTATTGTCACTGTTTTTTGATATTCATACCTTTTTATTGTAAGTTTAGTTGATTTGGAGAAGGGAAGAGGAATTCACAGAAATGCTGGGACAAAGGGGAACCAATGCAACAACAATACTCATATGACTATGTTAGAAATGAACTTTACAACTTGGCAGTGGAGGTGAGTGGGGAAAATTTAAATCAGGAGAAAACGGAAGAGGGGATAACTGTTTGAAAAGAAACACATCTATATAACTCTATATCACCTTTACAATAAAAAAATGCTCATTAACATACTTACATAAGTGTAACCCCTCTCTAGATCACTTTTATAATAATAGGAAGGAAGGAAGGAAGGAAGGAAGGAAGGAAGGAAGGAAGGAAGGAAGGAAGGAAGGAAGGAAGGAAGGAAGGAAGGAAGGAAAGAAGGAAAACCTGTTGAATCATAGCAAAGGAAAGTAAGCTTTTTCTTTTTTTTTTAATCCTGGGACTTGAACTCAGGGCCTGCCTGGGCACTGTCCCTGAGCATCTTTTGCTCAAGGCTAGCCTAGCACTCTACCACTTGAACCGCCTTGTCACTTCCAGCTTTTGTGTGTATGTGGTACAAAGGAATGAAACCCAGTTGATACAGAAAAGTCATTGTCATTAATTGGATTTAAGTTCTAGTGGATTTTTCTTTACAATACTTTCCTTTGAACAATATACTCACAGACACTAAGGCTCTAACATCACCATTTCAACAACGGGAGCTAGAACAACCTGATAACCACATTGCTTTTATTATTTTGAGCCACTGATATTGGAGGAAGGGATTATTCCTCTTAAAATTTTATAAAGGAGCTGCATACTTGACAGATGAAAAATACTTCATTACTTGTACATATATATTTTATACTCATGAATATGAACCCATGTCATGCGCTGTCATACTAGAGTTGCACAGAGAAGTGGAAAACCAAGTATTCCATTGCAGAAAGTCATTGTGCTACCATGAGGTTTGGTGCCCTTTCATGCCTGCAATACCTGTAAATACAATATGCTTTACATGCTTGACAGATTATTTGGTCTAACAGGGAACTGAAACTCACTATCCAAAGGTAAATAGGGTCTAAAACATGGGCTAATTGAAAAGTGGGTGTGATTAAATGGGAGATTTTCTCTACTTAAACAGAGTGTGGTGAAGTATTTATATTTATGCCATTACAAGGCCTTCACTGTTATACTAGGAAATATGTCATCACATATATTTGGATTACATTTATTGGCATTACATTTCACACATGCAAAAGGATAAAGGTAGATCCCTAACTCACTAACTATGAATATCATATAACTAAGTATTTATTATCTGTTATTTAGCAGTATAATTTTAGAATTGACCCTAAAAGAAAGAGCAACATAAGAAAACAGATGATGTATTTGAATGCTTGTATTTATTGTAATATTATTCACAATAACCAATATTTTGAAAAGTCTTAATTGCCCCTCAACTGAGGCATGTGGTGTATAATTATTGGACTCAAAGTATATGAAGGCAGCATATGGGAGTAACAGCTGCATTGCTGTGTTCTTGGTAGCATGGTGCATAATAGACAAGCTATGGAATCAAATTCAGTGTCTATTACAGGATGAACAGATAAAGAAATATTCTGTATATGCATGTGATACCACTAAAACTGTTCTTTTCTTTTAAATAAAATTTTTATTTTTATTGTAAAGGTGATGTACAGAGGGGCTACAGTTATATCAATCAGGTAAAGAGCACATTTCTTTTTGGACAATATTACCCTTTCTTCACTTTCTCTTCTAGTTTTTCTCTCCATTATCCCACCTACAAATTGTAAAGTTCATTTCCAATATAATATACAGTGAGTACTACTGCTATATTTTTGACCCTGTGTCCCTGAATTTCTGAGCTTTCCTTTAAACTCCCAAAGATATATTAATGAATAGACAGTATAAAAACAAAAGAAAAGAAAAACAGCAAAATTAGAACCCCTCTTGTTTCCATTTCCTGGAGTTCATTTTGATAAATATTATTTTGCACTGTCAGACACACATAGACATTTTGCCTTTCTGTCTTTTGGACTCACTGTAAATGCCTAGAGAACTGCATAAGTTACTATGTCCTGGTGGATTTTAGATCCAGCTTCCACCCCTGAGAGAAAACGTGGTGTTTTTGCCTCTGTGATCTTGGCTTGCCTCACTTGATGCAATGTATTCTAGGTCCCTACATTTATTTCCAAATGACACAATTTTATTCTTTCTAATGGCTGTGCCCAATTAAATTGTGTATAGATACCACATTTTTGGATCCATTCATTTATTGTAGCACCTTAAACTGTTTCCACACTTGGCTATTGTGAATACTGCAGCAATGAACATTCTGGGTAGATGCGCTGGACTTGTATGGCTAAGTTGTAGTGAAGATACATGTTTAGTTTCTGAGAAGCTCTTGACTTCCTTGCATATTTTGGATATTAGGTCTTTGTCTAATGTGTTGCTGGAAAGGATCTCCCAGTTTTTTTCAGCTGTCTTTCTAGTTAAAGAGTAATGTCCATTGCTGTATGGGAAGTTTTTAGTTTATTGTAACCCATTTGTCAAGCCTCTCTCCTATCTTCTGTGCCCCTGGGACTCTTTTCAAGAAGTTTCTGCATATGCTTATGAGTTCTAGTTTTTCTCCTACTTCTTGCAGTGGTTTCAAAGTTTCAGGTCCAACATTGAGATCTTTGATACAGTTTGAGTTGACACTTGTGCATGGTGACAAACAGGAATCCACTTTTCGATTTGTGGATAGAGATGGCAATTATTGAAGAGACTATCTTTTTCCCACTGTATATCTTTGACTCCCTTATAACTATAACTATAAGTAAAACTATAAGTAGGTGTTTTTATTTTCAGGTATTCCAGTATTTCAGGTATTCTAGTCTATTCTTGATACTTGGGTCTGTATTTGTGCCAATAGGAAGCTGTTTTTGTTATCACAGCTCTGTAGTAGACCTTGGGATGTGGGATTGGGATACTACCAGCATCGTTAGGATTGTTATTGTTATTTTCTTAGGATGCTTTGGCTATTCTGCATCTTTTACTGTTCCTTATACATTTTTGGATTTTTCTATATGTTAGGAAAGAATATTGAGATTTTGATGGGGTTTGCTTTAAATTCATAGATCATTTTTATCAATATAGCCATTTTAATGATATTATTTCTATCTCCCCATGAGCATGAAAGGTATTTTCATTTCCTGATGTTATGTTTGATTTATTTCTTCAACATTTTTATAGTTTTCACTATAAAAGTCTTTTGCTACTTTGTTAAGGTTTATTACTAGATGTTTTTGAAACATTTACAAAAGGAATTGTCTTCCTGATTTCCCTCTCTGCTATGCCTTATTGGTGAACAGAAAGGGTACCACAAAGGCTTTTGCAAAGAATTATTGTTAGCTATGATAGCATGCTGAAAGTGGACATGATTTTTTTCTACTTCTTTCTTTTTTTCATTTTTTTATTGTTAAAATGATGTACAGAGGGGTTACAGCTTCATATATAAGGGAGTGTGTACTTTTCCTATTCAATTTGTTATCTCCTCCCTCATTTTCCCTCCGGCTTCCCATTCTCCTTCCCCCCTTGAGTTGTGCAGGTAGTTTATACCATATAGTTTTGTACATATTGCTGTTGCATTGGTTGTCTTTTTAGCATTTGTCTCTTGATTTTGGTATTTCCTTTCCCTTCCTAGATTAAATACACTTATATACAATATCCAGCGTACCAAAATCAGTTCCATTGAAATCAGCAGTAAAACCATGGGAAAGAAAGACTAAAGAAAAAGTGCATAATTTTACATGGTATGTTGAAAATAACAGCAACAACGATAAACCACTTGCTTCCACAACTTGGAGTTCATTTCACTACATATCATCTTATGTGTTTGTATGGACATAGCTATTGAGCTAGTGTGATCTTCTGCTAGGATTATGCTAGACATGCTGAAAATAGGCATCATAATAAGACAAACAGGTTCATAAGAGACAGGATCTAATTTTAAACAGAGAAAAACAATGTTAATATTCTGGGAAGAGAGAATAAAGTATTTCTTATCAGAGGTTGACTTGTGGAATAAAATAAACACAACCAAAGAACATAAAATTGTTTCAAAGGAACAATTAGTACAAATGATCTATTTTTCAGAGCTATGAAAAGATATTCCATAGACCTTTCTCCTGAAATGATTTTCTATATTCAGCAAAAACTTTAAAAAATGATTATTTTGTTTTAAATTTAATACATCTTAACTGAGGAGATACATTTCAAAATTTCATTGAGAGGTCACTTCATACAAACTAGAATGTCAATATATGAAAATATAATGCTGTTGGTGCACTCTTGCCACTAGGCCATATTCCCAGACAATTGTTATATCACAGTTGTAACTACTTTCAACGTCCCATGTGTAGCTGTAGCTTCTATTATTGATGATGTTCTTGTATCACCTTCCTGTGGTTGTACCTACAGTATCTCTGTAATCTTATCTGTGTATATTGGAAACCGTGTATACAGGTATTGGAACTAGGAAATTGAAAGGGAATACCAAAATTGAGAGACACCGGGTAAAAAAAAGACAAACAACTACAAAAGCAATACTTGCAAAACTGTTTGGTGTAAGTGAACTGAACACCTCAGGGGGGGAAAGGGTAAGGGGGAGGGGGGAGGGGGGTATGAGGGACAAGGTAACAAACAGTACAAGAAATGTATCTAATGCTTAACGTATGAATCTGTAACCTCTCTGTACATCAGTTTGATAATAAAAATTTGAAAAAAAATAATGCTGTTGGTGCAGATGTCAATAAATAGAAACCTACATGCATTATCAGTACACATGTACAATTACAGAATACATGTGTGAAACTCGAAGTTCCTTAGCTAATAAAGACAAGAATTATCAAATAAGTCAACAATTTTACCTTTGAGTAACTCAGTAGAAATACAGACTGTGCCTCATAAAATCTTGTATGTGAATCCCTATAGCAGCATTATCTAACAAAGAAAAACAACTCACATCTTCATGAATACTGAATAGAAAAACAGATTTTGATATATAATAAATACATTTGCCAGAGAATAGAATATTTTTTGGAATAAAGTATTGATGTATGCTGCAATTTGAGTGGGTCTTGAAAACATTGCTAAGTGGAAGGGACTGGAATTATAAAGTCTATGAATGCATGACTCATTTTATACAGAATATACATAATAGGCAAGAAAGATAGTGTTTGCCATTGCATAAGAAGAAAGGAATGGGCCTACAGTACTTGGTTCAAGTGTAGGGTGTGTTCTCGGTGTAACAAAGCTGTTGAAAGTAGGCTTTTACATTCCACAACATTAAAAATATCTTAAATTCTAGAGTTGGGTATTTTAAGATAATACAGTGTGTTTTAATGAATTTACTCACATAACAATGAACATTAATTTGAACTCGACATTTCCTTTTGGACTCATGTGTGGAATAAAAAAATCTTAAAAATTGGCATGCTTTTTTGAAGTAAGTATTTGAAAATATAAAATCTAAATTTAACTTATAAATTCTGTCTATAAAGTAAATATATTTCTAACCTAAACATGCTCATAATGTAGGCCTATATTTCACAAATATATTTGTCAACTGAAAGTGAAATTAAGAAATTGTTAATAATAAATATCCTCTCTTAAAACTCTTGGATTTTGCTATTACATCTACCTCTGTATTTGAATGATCCAGATATATGTGATTTAATGGATAAAAGAAGCAAGTAATTTCTTTGTGCTTCTTTTAATTTTTCTATTGTTATTTATTCAAAACAACATCTATAAGCAGAGATAGTTTTGTTAACTGAGTGTTAATGCAAGTGATCTGTTCAGTCCTTTTTCTATAATATCTTCATGTATGATCTCAGTCTCTTTCTCGGGAATAGTATGGCACTTCAGGGATTTTCTAGACCTCTGAAAATGAACATGAAGAAATTCCTCTGTCTTATTGGCCTGTAGGGACCTGAGGAATGAATACCAGGTGCATCCTGTGGCATGTTTCTAAGCACTGAGTCTCTTTATTCGCAACAACATGACAAACTTGAAATGCACTAAACATTTTGTGACAGATACTGACAGTTATCTGAAGAAAAATATAATAACGTGAGAAAAAGGAATTTGCGATGAGTACCTGAGATGCACTGGGGAGCAAATATTAAAGTTGACTTTGATTGCTTCCACAGGATTTCCCACATCTAAGCAGCTTTTCTCCAACATTTGTTGAAGAGAGTAGTATTGGCGACAAAACACATGTCAGAGAAAGGTCACACCTAACGGTACCCTCCAGAAAGTACCAATGAACTGGGGAATATATATTTTAATATCAACAGGTTCGGGATGCTGACAGATTGGACATACTTGCTAAGACAAGGGATCCCACAGGAAAAGTGTTTCGGAACCTGAAGCTAATCCGACTGCTGCCGCACATTGGGAAAAAAGAAATAAAAATAATTTGTTAAGGCTGGATAAACTTATAGTTTACTTGAGTTACACTTTGTCATTCTTCCAGTTTTTAATTTGGAAACATCTTAATAGCTAAAATAAAAAGTAAATCAAATATTGTCATGGAAACTAGTTGTTTTCATTATAAACTTGTTGTTTCTCTGTTGACATGGATATAGGGCGAAATACATTACCTGAGTTTTTGTCTTATGATAAAGTAAAAGATAAATATATGTGGACCTTTAAAATGACAAGAGTTTGCCAATGGTGTGTTCAATAATAGTATAATAGCATGACCATTATGAAGAAGGCTGAGTGTATTAATGATGTTTCCCTCAAATACAGTGAGATCATTAAGACAAATAATTTTATGTTTCGTATGGATTTCCCTGAGTGCCCGAGGATGTTTCTAATAGAAATAAGAATTTGGAATTAGTGCTAATACCAAAGCTACAAGTAAGGATATTGATTAACTCACGAGAAAGAGAACGGGAGCCACTTTAAAAATTTGGTACAAAATGTTTAGAAATTCTCTGTGACACTTTATGTTAAAAACTGAATAGGCCTTTTACTTTCATTTATTTATAGCTTCTAAGAAATAAAGCTCATAATGATAGAAACTCACCAGTACACTTGTAACATAACCAAACGAAAATAGTAAACATTTATGCTTAGGTAAATAGTAGACTATATTATAAAATTAGTCAGTTTACACGCTGTTAAGAATATTGTTTTATGCTTGTTGTTGTCATTCAATTGAAAGCAATCTTAATATTCGGTTTCACTTTTACTGATTCAAGTTGTAAGCTCTATATTACAAAGATGGCCAGTTCTGTATATATTTTAGATATGAGGCCTTTGTCTGTTGTATGGTTGGTAAATATATTCTCCCAATCTGTGGGCTTTCTGTTTATCTTGCAAGCTATGTCCTTTGCCCTGCAGAAGCTCTGCATCTTGATGCAATCTCATTTGTCTAACCTTTCTTTGATTTGTTGTATTTCTGGGCCTTTATTAAAAAAGTTTTGTCCTGTGCCAAGGAGCCCAAGTGTTTTTTTCTATTCCTTCTTGTAGTGTTTTCAGGGTATCTGTTTGTGTTTCAAGCTCTTTGATCCATTTAGAATTGATTTCATTGCAGGGTGATATATAAGTATCTAGTTTTAATTTGTTGCAGGTGTTGAACCAGTTTTGCCAACACCATTTGTTAAAGAGGCTATATTTCTTCTGTCCTATTTTTTTAGCTCCTTTATCAAAGAATAAGTAGGCATAGTTCTGTAGGTTCATTTCTGGGTCTTCAGTTCTGTTCCATTGGTCCTCAGGCCTGCTCTTGTGTCAATACCAAGCTGTTTTTATTACTATAGCTTTTTAATACAGCTTGAAGTTTGGTATTGTAATTTCTCCAGCACTGTTATTTGTACTTAGGATTGTATTAGCTATTTGGGGTCTCTTACTGTTTCCTATGAATTTCCTCTATTTCATTAAAAATGGTGGTCGGATATTAATGGGTATTGCATTGAATTTGTAGATAGCCTTTGGCAATATTGCCATTTTGACAATATTAATCCCACAATCCAGGATCATGGGAGGTTTTTCTATTTTGAGATTCCACCTCACCCCAGTAAGAATGTCCACTATCAGGAAAACTAACAGTAACAAATTCTGGAAGGGATGTGGTCAAAAGGGAGCCCTACTACATTGTTGGTGAGAATATAAACGTGTTCAACCACTCTGGAAGGTGGTATGGAGATTCCTCAGAAGGATAAACATTGAGCTCCCATATGATCCAGCAGCCCACTCTTGGGCATCTACCCAAAAGATTACAAAAAAGAACACATTAAAGCCACCAGCACAACAATGTTCACTGCAGCACAATTTGTCATTGCTAAACTATGGAACCAACCCAGATGCCCCTCAGTAGACAAATGGATAAGAAAAATGTGGTACATATACACAATGGAATTTTATTCCTCTATCAGAAAGAATGACATTGCCCCATTAGTAAGGAAATGGAAACTCTTGGAAAAACGTATACTAAGTGAAGTGATCCAGACCCAAAGAAACATGGACTCTATGGTCTCCCTCATAGGGTATAATTAGTACAGGTTTAATCTAGTCACAGCATAGGATCACAAGAGCCCAATAACTAAGCCCTTATGAACACATAAGATGATCTTAAGTGAAATGAACTCCATGTTATGGAAAAGAGTGTTATATCACTGTTGTAATTACTTTCATCATGCCATGTGAAACAGTAGCTTTTATTTTGTTGTTGATGATACTCTGTATTCCCTTTCTGTGGTTGTCTGCGTGGTATCACTGTATCTCATCTGAGTACCCTGGATACTGTGTATACTGTTATTAGAACTAGTGAAGAGAAAGGGAATATCAAAACCGAGAGACAAATGATAAAAAGATAAACGATTCCAAAAGCAATACTAACAAAACCATTTGGTGTAAACCAACTGAACAACTCGTGGGGGGGAGAGGAAAAGAGAGAGGGGGAGGGGCAAATGAGGGAGGAGGTAACAAATTGTACAAGAAATGTACCCACTACCTTATGTATGAAACTGTTACCCCTATGTATATCACTTTGACAATAAATAAGTAATTATTAATAAACATAAATAAAAAGATGGCCAGATTTATTCAATTCACCAGGATTTTATAAGGGCAATCAGTCATTTACCTTTCATGAAAATATTCATTTCAAAACTATGCTTGCCCCACTATAACACTTGCTATTTCATCCTTCCATAATTGGATTTAGGAGTACAACAGAAAATGTCTTATGAAAACATGGAATCATTAGCTAGTGCAGTTAGCCATGAGTTCCTTATTCTCATTTAGGCCCAACAAATATATTAGAAGAACATATTTAAAAAAAAACAATTTACTGGGAATATGGCTTAGCGGTAGAGTGCTTGCCTCACATCCATGAAGCCATGGGTTCGATTCCTCAGTACCATATATATAGAAAAAGCCAGAACTGATGTGGTAGATCAAGAGGTAGAGCGCTAGCCTTGAGCAAAAGGAAACCTGGGACAGTGCTCAAACCCTGTGTTCAAGCCCCAGGACTGGCAATAAAATAAAATAAAATAAACCATTTTTATTTTTGCAGAGTTTTACCACCTTGCCTTGTAAACCACTAGATCATGGTAACAAAATATTTTACTTCTTTGTTGTGATCAACTCTTCCAATTGGAACTCATGGTGTTTGAAAGATATATGGATATACTCACGAAACAAATGACTGCTCTGAATATCAAAGTTAGAATTGGAATAAGAAATTATTTATCTGTATTTAATTTTTTTCTTTCATCTGTTTTTCCCCAATGTAATAATTTATTATATTTTTAATTTAATTTTATAGTCAAGGTGATGTACAGAGGGATACAGTTACATACATAAGGTAATAAGTACCTCTCTTGTCAAACATTGTTACACCTTCCTCATTTTTCTCCCACTTTCCCTCCCCCCAATTCCCTCTACCCAGAAGTTATAAAGTTTTCCAACTTGTTGTATTGTATCATTGTTGCATTGGTTCATTATTTATCCTTTGTCTCGCCATCTTGTTTTTCCCTTTCCCTTCCCCAAATCAGATAAAACATATATAAGCAGACACAAAGTACCAAAATCAAATGGGTTCATTTGAAAAAGTTAAATGTTAAAATACTATAAAAAATTTATAGATAGGTAGATCTCCTACATACATACATATATATGTATATATATATACATATATATGGTTAATATATCACTAATTACAAAAATAAGTATCCCAAGCTTGACTGGTTCTTTCATAAAGCTGCAGAGATTGAACACTTCAGGTTTATAAGAAATTCACAGGATTAATGTGGTTATTCTTGTTCTTTTTTTTTGTATCTTTTTTTTTCCTTCCAAAGTGTCTATTGATTGTGGCTGGAGCTTCAGGAAGACTCCTTCACATAAACAGCTTTTACAACATGTATGGCAGGAACTCTTAATAGAAAACATAAAGCTTATTCAGGAAAGGGCATAGTGAAAACAAAGTTCAGGCTTTTCTCCCAACATGGAAATCAAATACCTAAGCATCCATTCTACCACTATTTACATATCCAGCTGTCCTGAAAAGCCACATTACAGCCTGGAAGATGTCCAACTATGTTTTCTGCCTCATTGAAAAATGGTTCCTATGCTTAACTATTGCATACCTCTGTGCTAGAGTTGAACAAGTTTTCGAGGTTCCATCTGTTTAGATAAATGATGCTGCTATCCTTTTTGGGAATCTAAGTGGAATAATGCCAAGAAGATGCAATCTCTGGCATATGTAACCAAAAGTTACTCTGTGAATGACTTCAAAAGACTCAAATCAGATGTTCTGAGATTCTCAGGCAATAGTATAGTATTCATGTCAATCAAAGAACTATTTCTTGGGGCTGAGGATATGGCATAGTGGCAAGAGTACTTGCCTCTTATACATGAGGCCCTGGGTTCAATTCCCCAGCACCACATATAGAGAAAACGGCTAGAAGTGGCCCTGTGGCTCAAGTGGCAGAGTGCTAGCCTTGAGCAAAAAGAAGCCAGCGACAGTGCTCAGGCCCTGAGTCCAAGCCCCAGGACTGGCAAAATAAATAAATAAATAAATAAATAAATAAATAAATAAATAAATAAATACCAACAACAACAAAAAACTATTTCTTGTGCTTGGACTTGATGTTTAGTTTCCATTTCCCCATTACTCCCTGATACTTGCTTAGTTGATTTTCTATTTGTTGTTTGTCCACAGTGCTTATTGTGGGTGAATTATACAAATTAGAGACAGGAAAAAAATATTGTGTTTGTTTGGTTTTACTAATAAGTTTATTGCAATATCTTGTTTTTCACCTCAGAGGGATAATACAATTGAGAGTTGATCTTTCCCACATCACAAAGAGAACAGAAGGAGCACTTCTGTTCATGCTCTTCCAGTCACTGAAGAACATTTTTCCATGACTTCCTTTGGCATCCTTTGTTCAGTCTAAGTTTGGGATACAAATATGAGGGATTCTAGATTATCTAAGGTGATCAAGGGGTAGCAAAACTTCTTTCAAGCATTTGACAGACGCAATAGTGCCACTTAATTGTCTTCATGTCATTCCTAGATGACAAAAAAAATGAGCATAACTCTGGCATTGTAACTTGTTACTTCCACAGAAACATGAATGACTATCCAGTCCTTTCATCTCTTTTTACTACCTAACTTGCTCTTATGAAGGAGTAGCCACACAAAGGCATTTTGAATCACTGTAGTGGGAATTCCTCACCCCCCCCCACTGTACTTTTTGTATTTTATGTTGTTTCCAACACTCTGAGAAGAAAGGCAGTGCCTGTTTGGGCACATGCTGTTTTTGTCTTTTCTCATGTCCTGACACATGCACACAGCCAGAAGTTAAAAGCTACATGTTTCATTAATAAGACAAATTTTGTCCTTCAGCAAAACTTACTCAAAAATCTTAAGAAATATTCCAAGTTATTTTAAACCTCTTAAGTATTTTGAAGAATCCATAGCTGTTTCTAGGAAGTGCATTGTGTGTTTGTGTGAGGGATGTGAGTGCGTGCATGTGTGTGTGTGTGTGTGTGAAAGATTTTTGCATGACTTGTAGTATTTAACTAGAATGATGTATTCCAGGTGTTAATCGTTCCATTGGTAGCTTCCTGTTTTCCTACATAGTACATCTTGGATTGTCTAGTTTGAAACTATGTTTCATTTATATTTTCTGTGTTTTTGTGGTTGATCTGCAGTGAGTAATGGGCTGTTAGAATAGTACTATTTGTGGAACAAGTTTTAGAATTCTCTTAAAAGAAGTAAAATAAGAAGATTAGAACTCAGATAAGATTACAGAGATAGTGTAGGTACAAACATAGGAAGGTGATACAAAACATCATCAATAATAGAAACTACACATACACATAGGACGTTGAAAGTAGTTACAACTGTGATATATCACTTGTTTCCATAACATGGAGTTCATTTCACTTAGCATCATCTTATTTGTTTCTAAGTGTATAGCTATTGGGCCTTGTGATGCTCTGCTATGGCTTGCCTAAACCTGTACTAATTATTCCCAATAAGGGAGGCCATAGAGTCCATGTTTCTTTGGGTCTGGCTCACTTCACTTAGTATAACTTTTTCCAAGTCCTTCCATTTCCTTACAAATGGAACAATGTCATTCTTTCTGATAGAGGCATAAAATTCCATTGTGTAAATGTACCACATTTTCCTGATCCATTCATCTATGGAGGGGCATCTGGGTTGGTTCCAGCTTCTTGCTATGACAAATTGTGCTGCGATGAACATTATTGTGCTGGTGGCATTACTGTGATTTTGTTTGTGGGCTTTTGGGTAGATACCCAACAGTGGGGCTGCTGGGTCATAGGGGAGTTCTATATTGAGCCTTCTGAGGAATCTCCATACTGCTTGCCAGAGTGGCTGAACCAGTTTACATTCCCACCAACAATGAAGTAGGGTTCCCTTTTGGCCACATCCCCTCCAACAATTGTTATTATTAGTTTTCTTGATATATGACATTCTTGCTGGGGTGAGATGGAATCTCAATGTTGTTTTGATTTGCATTTCCTTTATGGCCAGTGATCTCTGTAATCTTATCTGAGTATATTGGAAACCGTGTTTACTGGTATTGGAAGTAGGAAATTCAAAGGGAATACCAAATTCGAGAGACACAGCGTAAAAAAAGAGAAATAACTACAAAAGCAATACTTGCAAAACTGTTTGGTGTAAGTGAACTGAACACCTGGGGGGGGGTAGGGAAAGGGGGGGAGGGAGGGGGGCATGAGGGACAAGGCAACAAACAGTACAAGAAATGTATCCAATGCCCAACGTATGATACTGTAACCTCTCTGTACGTCAGTTTGATAATAAAAATTTGAGAAAAAAATAAATAAAAAATAAAAACCATTTTTAAATACCCAGTACCATCAAAGCTATTTAACATTATGTACCTTGTTCTTTGCTTAGAAAAGAATCAGTCTGAGAAAAGACAATTATGTGCACTTTGTGTAGACCTCAGTTCCTAAGAGAAACTGTTTACACATATTGCTAGTAGCTTGTATTCTGTTTATCTCCTAATCAAAAATGACAGCGTTGATGGTTAGACCTTAAAGTAGCCTAGTAGGCCTAATGAGCTTTGTTTTAAATAAATATTGATATCATTCACAGTTACCAACCACGTGTATATATATATGTTGAGACACGTGTGATCCATCAAAAAAAAAAAAAAAAGAAGAAGAAGATTAGAACTCACTAAATAAGGTGAAGGGAGAATACAAGACAATTTTGAAATAGACCCCCTCTAGATACTAGTACCTGAAAAACATTTTCTTAAAAGAGCCATTTACAAAGTAAATGGCAATATTGAATGAACAAGTAATCAACCATTCAAGCTAACCAATGAAGAAGAGACAAAAGTATTTGCTTAATCTCTACTACATTCTCTTTCAGATTCTGAAAGACTAACCAGAAATATTAGTAAATCACATATCAGAATAACCTTAGAAATGACTCTATCTGAAGTGAATACTTTTGCACTGCTCCCCATTTCTACATCAAAATATTTCCTCATTTCACAAAGTTTTGGTGACATTGCTTATCTGATTTCATTCTTTCCTCTTCCTTCTTAGTTTTATGCAGAAGGAAGATACTATGAGCTCAGGGATTGTGACCACTGTATTTAAATAAACTTTCTTAGCTAACATCTGAATGACTATGGCCTTAAGCAAGTAAAAGACTCTCTTTGCAGAGGTAGTGGTTGAAAAAATTAATGCATCCAATATTACAATTAACAAAATAATTTGAAATACATTTTATTTTGTATATAAAGCATATTCTCTGTTTTGAAGACAGTCTTAAAATCAAATATTTCATATTACATAAATTTAAGAAGTGAAATGTAGAGATTAAACCAAAAATTTGTTAACCATAAACACACACTTACTTAGATATTTTTGAAGTAAATTTACAAAGCTTTGAAAAGTACAATAATTTAAATTAATGATTTTCCACAAGTCTTTAGGCAACATGTTGCAATATGTGTTCTTGATGTCTCTCAAGATTACTCCCATCACTTTTCATTTGCCCTAAAGAAAACATGCTTTAGTAACAACAGATCATCTGAATTTTGTTTCATATTTTAAACAATACACTGATTGTATTTGTTAATAAATTAAAACCAAAACAAACATAAGGGTTATACAAAATATCTTCTTATGGTTAAAGAAAGATATACATGTATAAATTGGTAGTTATTTAAATTCATGTGCTAATATATTGTTTCAGAAATAACTTTGGGTCTGGAATGGTGGCTCCTCCAAGGTCCTTCAGAGGAGAAATACAAAAATTCCTGTTTAAGGTCATTCTTGGAAAAATATTATTGATGATCCATTTCAATTAATAAAAATACTTGGAACTGGCAATCTGTGCCTATTCATCTAGCTTTACAGAAAGTATAAATAGAATAGTGATTTAGTTTGGCAAGGGCATAGGTCAAGATTAATTCATAAATTAGCTAAAGTGAAAAGTGCTGGAGATTTCTCTCAGGGGGCTAGAATCCCTGCCTTAGAAGAGGAACCTGAGCTTTCAGTGAAAAATACTGCAGAAAATAAGTCAATAAATAACCATTCACATGGCTAAATAGCTTTGAATTTTTTATACCTAGATTGTTTTAAAATTTGTATAATGTTTATTTAAAAGTGAAATTTATGTCACTATTGTCTTAAAGAAGCAAAATGAAAATATCATTTCCCTGTGTTTCATTGTAGCTAGTTTCTGAGATCCAAAATCCAGATCCCAACATCATCTAAAGTAAAGCTCTATTTACTTACATATTATAAAAATAATTATCACAGAGCAAATTAGATAACCGATTTTGGTAGCACATAATTGGACAGTTCACACTGAAATAATTATTTCTAAAAGCAGGATTATTTTTTCTAAATGTTAACTTCAGATATAATAATTTTAGTACTGATGAACAAATCCAAAACGAGTGGGAGTTTCTTACTAGTTTGAATGACACATTATTTGTGGTACATCTACCATATTTTAAGAAGAATCCAGGGAAAGCAGAACAACTTGACCTTAGAAAGTCACTTTGGGTCATTTGACTTTGATGTGTCTCACTGGCAAGCTTAGATGTAAGCTTCAGAGAATATTTTTCATGAAAATTTTTTGGTGCACTATCTTAATATTCTGGGAGACAAAACTCAAGGAACTAATACATTAACACAAACTTTTGGAGAAATAAAATTATATGAGTAATATAAGACAAAAGGGTAAGTAATCTCATGCTTTATATCACTAGAAAACATGACATAAAGATTGACAAATGCTTATGATTCTAAACACTGACCAAACAATGCCATCTATATTCTGAGTCATAACCAAGGCTCAGTAGTTATTCAGAGACAAAAGTTTGTTTGTGCTAAATTTTGTATCATTTGTCTGTTAATGCATCTCTTGCTTATAGATGCCCAATAATATCTGCAGAATAATTTTCATTTATCTCAGTTTTTGAATCAGCTCTTGAAACTCTGAGAATTGCATTTTCAAAGTAATGGTTTAAAACGTATGTCTGATGTTATTATTTATTAATCAACCTAATGCAATCTAATATCAGGATCAATGGAAATATGAGTCCATTAAAAACCAATAAGCCACAAAAGCATATGATGATGGGTGAAGGACATTTTAGTCCATATATGTTGCTTAGCAGCAACTCCTTCCTGAGCCTAATGGTAAATGTAGGAAGCAATTAACATTGAAGTGACTGGAAAACAATGTGTGAGAAGGAATTGCATCATGTTTACAAAAAGTGGCTCAGTAAAGGATGCACATTTTACCCTAGGACGGAAGGCATTTCAAGGCAGTATTGCTTCCATAAACACAGGTTTTCAGACATATACAAGTAGTGTTCATATCTTCAGCATGCACAACACATGCTGTGGTTCTTCACAAAATGACAGCAATGATAGAACTTTCAATCTATAACAAAGTAGAGTTAATTTCATCCAAAGAATGTAAGTTCAAATGCAACTATTAGTAATAGGCTAACCTGTTACTTTTCACCAATAATAATAATATACTTGATTTAAATGAGTAATTGAGGCATATTTCTGAGATTTAAATTAACATTATATATTATAATGTTTCAGATATAGATGCATTAAGCACATACTGAAGACATTGCCAAGCTTCATACTTCTTGAAAGTAGTATAAGAGGAATTGGCTGATTTTCCAGTTTGTTTTTTCAATGTCCCAAGCTACAAGCTTGAGACATTATAGTATAAGAAGAAGCATTGAACTTCTCAGAGTAAGTCATAACCATTGCTCAAGTGTTTTTGCTCTGGGTAAATACTTTAATAACATATCTTAGAAGTTATACAATTTCATCCCAGAAATATTAATAATTTCCTTCATATAGGCAAGTATTTGAAAACTTTGCTATTAAAATTAATTTATATATAAAAATAGAGTTAAGGAAGCCACATGTAATCTAAGAGATATCTCATTGGTTTATAAAAGCATTATTAAGTGACATGTTGCATTAGGCAAGGGACATGTAGTAAGATCACTTTGAACCATAACTTCTTATGTTTAAGAAGTGTTGAGGTCAATTGGATAGATACCCAGGATTGGGATTGCTGGGTCATGGGAAGATCTATGTTACTCTCTTGCAGAATCTCCATGTTGCTTTTGAGACTTACTGTATAAGTCTAAAATCCCACCAACAGTGTAGTACATTCCCTTTTGGACACATCCCCACCAGCATCTGTTATTGTTAGTTCTTGATAATGACCATTCTAACTGTGGTGAGGCAGAATCTAATTTTTTATTTGCATATTTTTTCAATTCTCTATTGTACATTCTTATTTCTTCTTCTGAGAATTATCTCCAAGAAATGGAAGCAAGACTTTTATTTTTTTATTTTACAGTTGGACGTTCTTTTCTATTGTTATTTCTTTTATTATTTCCTTTTTTTCTTTGGTTTATTCCTTTGTTATTGTCTTTATGACTTCTGTACCCTTCATCTTGTATATAAGTTTATCAGATTTGGAGAGGGGAAGGAGAAAGCACAGAAATGGTGGGACAAAGGGTGAACTAATTCAGCAGTGAAATCTATTAGACATTGTGTTGGAAATGAACTACAAAACTTGGCTTGGGGGAGGAAGTCAGGATGCGAAAATCTTGGAGAGAATGAGGGATAGGGTGACACTCTTTAAAAGAAAATGGGCCTAACTTCTATAACTGTAACCCCCTTGTATATTACCTTTAAAATATTATTTTCTTTTAAAATTATTGAATAAAAAACCTAGAGAGTGGGGAAATATTAACAATTGGTTAATAATATATATGTATATCTCAGAAACCCAAAACTTTTGTATAATATGTACTCAATTAAAAATGAGCAATAGCGTTTTCTCAACAGCAGATATTCTGATATCAGAGATAAAGACTTGAGGGGAAATGAGGGAGAAGGTAACAAACAGTACAAGAAATGTACCCAAGGCCTAACTTACGAAACTGTAAACTCTCTGTATATCATGTTGACAATAAATAAGAAAAAAAATGCTTGAAAAGACATAAAACATCACCAAGAGATGTGAAAATAAAGCCTGTAAGGTCTCATTTCATCTCAGGTGCAATACTTGAAAACCATAATAGAACTGGCATCCTCACAGAGTACATTCTGAAGAAGGAAAGTGTTCTTAGAAAAGGCTGTCACCAGCAAGGGACCGTTTCAACAACTTCTGCTTCAAGCTGGGTCACTGGCACTAGCTCTTGGCCTGGAATAACATGTTGTTGTGCCCTGTGCACATTAGAGCATGACTCTGGTAGTTTCAATAAAATTCTGGTTAACTGATTAAATGGAATAAAAAAATTGCTTTAAGGATACTATGGATTGTATTGTGTAAGACTTGCTTTAGCAGAATTACTAAATGTGCATATGTAAATGTCAGGATATGTTTTAAACATCTGTTTAAGCACATGATAATATTCATTGTAGTTCATGAAAGTTAAGTACTGAAATGTCCATGAAACCAAATATTTTGATATGCAACTTATTATTTCAGACTATTATTTTATGAAAATTGTCTTTATACACCTCCAAAGTTACTGTGTACTTACACACTTCATATTATACACAACCTATATGTGTATACAATAAGATACAATCATTTGTTGATAAAGGGAAAAAAAACCAACAGAGTCCCAGTAAAAAGGTTTCATCATCAAAAATGAAAGCATTTTTATGTATCAGAACATAGGCCCATTACAGAAATGCAATTGAATGAATTAAGAACTAATAAAACTAGGATTACAAATGAATTGTAATTGTCTAACTTTGGAATCCCAGGTACAAACCCATGAAAAATGGTATAGTACAAGAACCATGAAAGTGAAATAAGATATTGCACAAATAGGTGAATCACAAAGCCTGAACTATTACCTAATCACTTCTAGGCACAGCAAAGGCTAAGTACAGTGTAATCTCGTCACATTTCAAATTAATGGAAGGTGTACCCTCCTTTAGAGGCCTTGCACTCAGGGAACAAGGGAAGTGAGTATTTATGCTGTACAATTTCCATTTCTTGATTTTAACTTGATCACAGGGACATTACTAACAATTTACCATTCAGGATTACATAATTTTCCCCAAAACAAATCCCCAAAAGAAACAACTTCCCCCTTAATAAGTGGGCTAAAGACTTAAAAAGAAAGTTCCCTGAAGAGGAAATCAGAATGGCCAACAGGCACATAAATAAGTGCTCAATATCACTGGCCATAAAAAGAAATGCAAGTCAAAACAACATTGAGATTTCACCTCACCCCGGTAAGAATATCCATTATCAAGAACATTAATAATAACAGATGTTGGTGGTATATGGCCAAAAGGGAACCCTACTACACTGTTGGTGGGAGTGTAAGCTTGTTCACTCACTCTGAAAAACAGTGTGGAGGTTCCTCAAAAGGCTAAACAGAGCTCCTGATGACCCAGCAACCCTGCTTTTGGGTATTCACCTAAAGGATCACAAACAAGACCACACTAAAGCTACCAGAACAACTATATTCATTGCAGGACAATTTACCATCAATAAAATATGGAACTAGATGCCCCTCAGTAGAGAAATGGATCAAGAAATGTGGCACATATGCTTCTATCAGAAAGAACTACATTGCCACATTCATAAGGAAATAGAAAGACTTGGAAAAAAATCATACTAAGTGAAGTGAGCCAGACTCAAAGAAGCATAGACTCTATGGTTTCCCTCACTAATAATAATTAGTACACAACTAAAATAGTCCTAGTAGAAGATCCCAATTCCTCAATAGCTTTGTACATATGAATACCTGACATGATGCTAAGTGAAATGAACTCTGAGTTATGGAAATTAATGGTTTATCATTTTGTTATTTTCAATGTGCCAGGTGAAATTATGCCTGTTTCTTTTATCTTTCTTCCCCATGGTTTTTCCCTTGATGTCACTGTAACTAATTTTAGTACTATGGGTATTTTATATACATTTATTGGAACTAGGAAAGGGATGGGGAACATCAACATGGAGGAAAAAAAGGTCAACGGGGAACCAATGCACTAGCAATACTTACAAGACAATATACCATAAACCAACTGTATAACTTGGGGGAGGGGGAAGAACTGGGGAAGGGACAAGGTAGGAGAAAAATGAGGGAGGAAATAACAAGTTGGATAAGAAGTGTACTCACTGCCTTATGTATGAAACTGTAACCACTCTGTACATCACTTTGACAATAAATAAACTAATTAATCAGAAAAAAAGATTACATAAACTTTCCTAAGGCCCTGGATCAATCCACAGGTAAAGAAGTAAACACTGTCCTTAGAAAAATGGTGAACACGAGTCCAAACTTATCAACAGTAAAAGTACCAACAGTCACCTAAGTGTTCTCCACAAATATTTCAAGTATATATCATCAAGCATATAGCAGAGATTGTGGAATAGAATAGAATAATTTAGTTAGTTCTGAACAAATTAGTTATTCCTGGTGTTATTGGTATAGACATACATCAAGTTCTAAACTATGCGTAATACATAATAGTTGTACACCAATAAAATATTTTTAAGTAAAAACAACCATGGAAAAACATAATTTAGGAAGTCCATTGAATCTTGATTAGAACAAATGTCTTAAAAAGCAAAAAAATCAGTGGAGATAGATGACTATTACACGCCATTTAGAGACTGACATTTTCTTTTGGTGACTATGATGATGATTATGTATTTGCGTTGGAATATTATCTATTAGATATAATATCTATGATTGCCTTGAAATAAATTTTGAAAAAAGGTGATTTGAGAGTACTACAGATAATAAAAAATAAGCCAAAATTGCTGACTTTTGGCATTTCCAACTTTTGCATGCATTTAAACATTTTTACAATTAAAATCTACTTATTTATTTTAATTTGTTCAAGTGTAATATGTAGATGTTTGCTTTAAGCACATTATTTAGTACACAGTATTTAATAACCTAAGATGTATTTAATTATCTAAGATGGGTAAATCTAACAAGTAATTCCAAATTAATTCCACTGAGATATTGTCATATCATGCACATTTTGGCCATTGGAGGGTGTGACTAGTTACTTTAGATATATTAGTTTACCCTCTTTCTTTTTATTCATTGTTCTTTCTTTAGGTTGTTCATTATGACATCACAATGCATTTCCTCCAATTTATATTTCCTTCCAAAAGATGGTTTCATGTTTTACAAATCCTTCTCTATTTTGACATACAAAGTGAATTTTTGGCAACTTATAGAAAAACGGAATATAGTGGCTGCTTACTACTGCCTTTGGGTTCAGGCTTTATTTTTCATGCAATTTAACTTAAAGCAATTGCTTTCTTTGTTCTCACATTGGTAAGGATATATAATTCTTGAATTATAGTAATTTGTAGATCGTATTCCCTTAGTCCACTTTCTCATTTAATAGAACCTATAATGATGCCAAACTTCTAAAATGCAAATAGAATGGAATATATTCTTAGTTCTTTCCAACATTATAAAAAATGTACGAGGAAGAAGACAACTAAGAAAATTCAGTTAATTTAATATGCAGTCAGTTCAATGTAGTGTGCTGAAAATCCAATCAGACATTGGCATTTTCGGTGAGAAATGTACTTTTAACACAACTTAATAAGTAGAGAGGAAGACAGTGTGCTCAAAGAATAATTTCATCTTTTACTCAAGATAACTGCTATATCATGATGATGAAAGACTTCTTGTAAGTGTAAGACAAAGCTGAGGTATAATGAGGTTATTCGTATTTTTTAGACCAGCAAATAAATGAACTGTAAATAATGGCTACCAATTTAGAGTCCTTTTTTCATACCCAAAACAAGGATTTTACACAACTCTGATGTATCTTTTAGTGCCTCTGCCTGCTCTTCAGTTATTAGAAATAAATTTACAGAGGTTGAGGGAAAGGGAGATAGGAGTTCTATTTATATTCTACAATATCTAACATTGTCATGAAAACCAGAGGCTAAGTTTCCTAAGGAAACTAAAATACAGTTATCCTGAATTATCTACTAAAAACACTAATTCTTACAAAACTGTAATTGATACTAAACTATTTGTAATAACTAGAATATGTCTATAATATTTCTAGTGGAGGATCAAGTAGCCCAGTCACTAGGTGCATATGGCCACATATAATGAAACATATAGAATGATCTACAAGAATTGGAAAATTGGAAATAAGATATTTTCATTATGTACTGTTTACAATTATTTCTATTATTTTTGTTTGTTCTTTTAAGTTTTCTCTACCCTTTGTCTTGCATATAAGTTTGTCTGATTCAGGGAAGAGGAAGGAAATCACAGAAACTGCAGGACAAAGATGAACTAATGAAACAATGATACTCACTAGACACTATGTTGGAAATAAACATTGCAACTTGGAGCAGGGAGTTGAGTAGGGAGAGAAAGGAGGGGGGAAATGAGGGAGGGAGCAATAGTGTTAAAAAAGAAATGCACTCATTACCTTATGTAACTGCAAACCCCTGTTCACCACCTTTACAATACATAAAAATAGACTTTTATAATGAACTTTAGAATGCAGTCAAAAATTCGATGCCTATATTACAAAATTAAGAAGAGAGAGGAAAGGCGTGTATTGCAGAGGGATACATGAAAATGTTGAAAGGGGAGACATTGATCAAGATGCTTTTTATTTATGAACTTCTTTAAGAGCCAACTCCTTTTTCACAACTACTTACAGATAATAAGATAAAATAAATGTAACAGAGTAAAAGTACAATTCATGACAGGAAAATGTGAAAATAAAATCTCAATGAGTTGCCAGCTATTTATTCTACATGTAGATTGGTAGTAAGCTGTACTATGTATATTTTGTTTGGCCATTCTGGTGACTTTTTAAGTGTTTTCATGTATGTTTGTAATTTAGGTGTAACTAGCATGTAAGAGGAAAATAAAGGTACCCTGACTTATTTAGCATATATTCTGGGGATATTGGACATAGGTTTCCAGTGCCTGCAATTTATGCAACTTCTCTAGAACTGAGGACAGTGATGCTGTCTCAGTCAATTGCCTAATGCTGTCTGTAGGTAATAGAGTACAAGTTGCAAAGGGTATCTGAGAATGAAAGTTGTGTTACCACTGCACTATTGAAGAGCTTGTTCAAGAAATGAATATAGAAAGTCAACTATTCACATTTTTTAAAATTTTACCTAAAGAAAGTTGATCTGAGATAAAAATTAGTCATCAAATACTGTAGGCAGGATTTTATGACAGAGTGCCTCATTTCTAGCAGCGACTTGCATCATTAGAAATGATGGTCTAAAGGAGAATTCTATCAAATTCTCACAGACAACATGGCCCTTGACTTTGGACTTCTGGTCTCCAGGACTGTGGTTCATTGTTTTAAGTCACCCAGCCTGAGGTCCTCCATTGTGACAGCTCTAGGCAACTAATCCACACAGATAAGGTGACATGAAACATGTCCCTTCACCTTACTGAGTTGCCCTCACTGTACCACATGTGAAGGGCATCAAGGACAGTGGGGAGGACTAATGATGTAATTTCTGTAAAATAATAATAAACCTGTAAAACTGCGGAAAAAAGAAATGATGGTCTATATCATAACATACTCCATATCTAATACTGTGTAATAATAGGGAACTTGATACTTGGGATACAAATATTTACAGAATGATAAAATTTTCCCTGTATTTCCATGTAGCATTAAATTGGGTAAGCAGAACACATTATATCTGAGATTTTTTTCTAAATATAAACAATAAAATTTTTCCAACTCCTTCCATTTCCTTACAAATGTGGCAGTGTCATTCTTTCTGATAGAGGCATAGAATTCTATTGTGTATATGTAGGACATTTTCTTGATCAACTCATCTACTAAGGGACATCTGGATTGGTTCCATATTTTAGCAATGACAAATTGTGCTGCAATGAACATTGTTGTGCTGGTGGCTTCAGTGTGGTCTTGAGGTAGATGCCCAAAAGTGGTACTGATTGGTGGTAGGGGAGCTCTATGTTTAGACTTCTGCGGAAGCTCCAAACCACTTTCCAGAGTGGTTGAACAAGTTCACATTCCCACCAACAATGTACTTGGGTTCCCTTTTGGCCACATCCTTTCCAGCATTTGTTATTGTTAGTTTTCCTTACTGGGGTAAGGTGGAATCTCAATGTTGTTTTGATTTGCATTTCTTTTATGGCCAGTGATGTAGAGCACTTCTTCATTTGCATTCTCACTTCCTCTTCAGAGAAGACTCTTTTTAGGTCTTTAGCCCACTTGTGGGGGCCGTTGGTGTTTTGAGGATTTGTTTTGGAAATTTAATTTTTTGAGTTGTACATATATTTTAGATATGAGCCCTTTGTCCCTCGTCTGGCCAGTAAAGATCTTCTCCCAATCTGTGGGCTTTCTGTTTATGTTGCAAGCTGCATCCTTTGCTGTGCAGAAACTCTGCAGTTTGATGTAGTCCTATATGTGCAACTTTTCTTTGAATTGTTGTTTCTGGGCCTTTATTAAGGAAGTTTCGTCCTGTGCCAAGGAGTCCAAGTGTTTCTCCTATTCCTTCTTGCAGTGTTTTCAGGGTAAATGAAGTGAGCCAGACCCAAAGATACATGGACTCTATGGTTTCCTTCATAGGAAATAATTAGTACTTCTCTAGGATAGTCATAGCTAGAAGATTACAATAGCTCAATAGCTATGCCCGTATGATCATAAGATGATGCTAAGTGAAAAGAACTCCACGTTACAGAAATAAGTGGTATATCATTGTAGTTCTTTTCAACATTCCATGTGAAGCTGTAACTTTGTTTCCCCTCATATTCCCTTCCTGTGGTTTTACCCCTGCTATTGCTGTAACTGAACTTAGTACACCCTATACTGTATATTCGTGTATTGGAACTAGGGAAAGGAAAGGGAATATTGAAATCGAGAGACAAGAAAAAAAAAACAACAAAATTCAAAAAACATTGTAATAGCGATACTTACAAAACCAATTGGTATAAACCAACTGTATGATTCAAGGGCGGGAAGGGAAGTGGGGGGGACGGTGGGGAAACAATGAAGGAGGAGGTAACAAGTTGGATAAGAATTGTACTTGCCTTACATATGAAGCTGTAACCCCTCTGTGTGTCAATTTGATAATAAAGAAAAAAATAAAATTGATATTTTCTAGTTTGAATCTATACACTTTCCTGAGAATCTAGAAGCCTGAACATACCATTTAAAGAAACATTTTGAAATATTTTAACAGATCACTGAACCACAAAAGAAAACTGAGCATATGGAAATTTCTTCTGGGAAATTTACCTTATATCCTCAAATTATATTTTTTGTTTGCTTGGCTTCACTGTGTTTAGTGATTTTGTTGTACAATATTTACATTCTCAAAATATTGGTCATATTAGTCCTCATAGTCATCTTCTAAGGCAGACTATGTTGGTCAATTAATAAGGCAAGATTTCCTCTTTGGTAACCTGGGAGGAAAAGTTTTATACCTGGGCTCAGCAGTGCTGCTGAAAGTGCATAGCGAACCTTTCCTGCAAGACAGCATTGTCTGTGCTGTATAAAACACAACAAAATTTCAAAAAGGCGAATTTCTATAGGAATATGTCTATACAAGTATGAAATGAGCATGCTTGCTCATTTTTAATGTAAAAGGAGTGAATTGACTTTTTTCTAAGTTACTAGGAAAAACTTAAAGACAAAAAACATAATTCTTGCAAAATAATTTCCCATTGCTTTCCCAAACTGGGACACCAATTTGTCTGTCAGCTCTGTGTGTTGTCCAGATGATTTATTGAGAGTCATCTGTGGTTCTATAGAGAATCAATGCAATGATTTTACTTAAATAATTTAATAATTAATTAATAATGGATTAATAATTAAATAATAATTTATCACGTTAAATTAAAACATACTACACTGTTGGTAGGAGTGTAAACTTGTTCCCCCTCTCAGAACACAGTGTGGAGGTTCCTAAAAAGGTTAAACATAGAGCTCTCCTTTGACCTAGCAACCCCACTTTTGGGCACTTACCAAAGGATTTCACAAGCAAGACTACACTAAAGCTTCCAGCACAAATATGTTCATCACAGCATAATTTACCACCAATAAAATATGGAACCAACCCAGATGCTCCTCAGTAGATTAATGGATCAAAAAATGTGTCAAATATACACAATGGAATTCTTTGCTTCTATCAGAAAGTATGACATTGACATAAGGAAATAGAAAGACTTGGAAAAAAAATCATACTAAATGAAGTGAGCCACACCCAAAGAAGCATAGGCTCTGTGATTTCCATCATTGGCAATAATTAGTACATGTCGAGGATCGTCCTAACAGAAGATCACAATAGTTAGCTATGTACCTATGAACAACTAAGATGATGCTAGGTGAAATAAAGTTATGGAAATAAGTGGTTTCATATAGACTTTTATGAACTATTTCCTGATTGGACCCAGATTACTAGTTATTTTAATTTGATCATTTCATTCATAAAGTGTGACCATGTACATGGATCTTTCCAAATAATTTTGATTAATGAAATTTATGAAAGAATTGCCAGATAAATTTTTGAGTGTCATCATTAGCAAGATACATCATGGAAAATGCACTGAAATGTTTTATATACCATTACATGCTTTCAATTATGGAGGAGTTTATACTGTATAAGATGTGTATACATTTTCAGTGAAGAAACTTCCTAACTAAAATACTGCAGATGGGTTTCTGAAGTAGAAGACTATGTCTAACTTAATAGTGTCCTTTATATATCAAGGTGACATTCAAGGTTTGAGAAACTAAGTTTCTATTGAATTATTGAAATTTCTGATATTATCCTAATGGCTGTGTGACAGAATGACCTGGTGTAATCACACCTGCCAAGAAATGTGAGTAGAAAATACACTTTTAGAAACAATCAGTAAATGTGTGCAATAATCTTCTCCAAGCTCTGTATTAGAAAAAGTTCTTGAAAATCATGTTGCTTTTTTTCTCCTTTTTTCATAAATAAACCTGACAATCTGAAAACAAGATATTTCCAAGAATGGGTCCATAATAGACTCTTTACATAAAAACACTGTAGAAGGTCTGAGCTTATGTGTATTACATATATATTGCACCAGAATTTACACTGGTTTAGGATAAACTTGCATTCTGTTGGAAAACAAATGAAAATTTTAGGGGCTGGGGATATAGCCTAGTGGCAAGAGTGCCTGCCTCGGATACACGAGGCCCTAGGTTCGATTCCCCAGCACCACATATACAGAAAACGGCCAGAAGCGGTGCTGTGGCTCAAGTGGCAGAGTGCTAGCCTTGAGCGGGAAGAAGCCAGGGACAGTGCTCAGGCCCTGAGTCCAAGGCCCAGGACTGGCCAAAAAAAAAAAAAAAAAAAAAAAAATGAAAATTTTAGATGATTGATCTAGGAAATTCCAAACAATATTATATAAGTACAAAGTGTATTTGAGGTCTGAAATGTCAGATCTACTTGGTAGGAAACAGAAGTGAATATTACCTTCATGAAGGTAAATTACTTCCATCTGTGTCAAATTAGATCTTGCATTATAAGTTTGTTGGTTCGGGTATATTTTATTTTACTTTACTGAAGAACATACACTCTTAAATTCTCAGAAAAATTAGCTCAATGGGACATAAAAAAAATAAATCTGGCCATTTTCGTAAAGCATTTGAACCCGAAATTCCTGATCGAAACCTTGCACTGGTGAAGTTCTGGGATTTCTTTATGCCTTGTTCATTTTTTCTGGCTCATATCTGCAAAGGTAGTTTCAAATTAACTCCACAAACATTTTAAATGTGCACTTCATAATATCAGTAGCACCTTATTTATACGGATGATTTCAGTAATCTAGACAAAATAAAGGACCCGAATTAAAAACAGCAATTGCAAATAACAAAGCCAGAAACAGAAAATCTAGAATCTTATTCTTTAAAAATATTTGTCTGGGCTGGGGATATGGCCTAGTGGCAAGAGTGCCTGCCTCATATACATGAGGCCCTGGGTTCGATTCCCCAGCACCACATATACAGAAAATGGCCAGAAGTGGCGCTGTGACTCAAGTGGCAGAGTGCTAGCCTTGAGCAAAAAGAAGCCAGGGACAGTGCTCAGGCCCTGAGTCCAAGCCCCAGGACTGGCCAAAAAAAAAAAAATATATATATATATATTTGTCTTCATTTCCCAAGCAGTTCTTAACACTCTGTGTTTAATAAAGCTTTACTTAACTCATAAAAAATATTTGGGTGCATAACTGCACAAATATACCGTATTTAATTCTTTTAACCAGTCAGTATTTTACACTGATTTCAAAACTGTAATGACAAAGTTTATTTTCTATAGTTTCAGAAATTTTATAAGTAATTTAAGGAGGGTATAGATTCAGGCATTATATAAATATACTTATTTCAAGTAAAAATATGTGCTTGCATAATCCTAATTTTGTAATATCTTTTCATTTGCCCTTTCCTTCCTTGCTCCCATCCTCCTTTCCATCCTTGCTTCCATCCCTCCTTCCTTCCTTTCCCTTTCTTCTTTGGAATTTATCAATGTACCTTTTCCTTACAGAAAGGAACAGTTACTCATTAACATAAATAATATATTTATATATTCATAACAATGTTTATTTTTTTCTATGACTTTTCTTATTACATAATAGGATATAGCCATAGGCTGTAAAGTGATGTTACACATTTTCAATACCTGTAGTATGTGAAGATTATCTTGTTAACCCATGTATCCTTTCAACTACAAACAAAAATATGCTCAGACTAGTCTATTAGGGAGTAGTAAGCATGAAAATTCATCTGAATTGCTCTTTGCATTTCAGGTGTGAGTGGCTTGCTGAAATGAAGATGACAATTGGTTCTCAGTCATGTAAAAAACTGAACAAACAACAAACTCAGAACTGCTCCAAACACAGCCATCTTCCTAAACTGAAGATTTCAGGTGTGAGTGGCTTGCTGAAATGAGGATGACAATTGGTTCTCAGTTATGTAAAAGACTGAACAAACAACAAACTCAGAACTGCTCCAAACACAGCAATCTTCCTAAACTGAAGATTGAAGCTAAATCTCGTTTATTGTTTTATACTTTGGAGTGTTATTCAGCATTGTAAGGTATGTTTTGTGGAATATGGATGATATAAAGATTCAATTTAAAATTCTAGACTTAAAAATGTAACCAACCTGTATTCATTCTGACTGATACTATCATGAATTAAAAATGAAACAACTGTTTGACCATGTAAAAGACTTTTTTTATTTAGCATGAATAATCACTAGCATATAAAAAGAAATGACAAATACACTTGATAGAATCGGCAGCTGCTTAAGGATGGGCTGTGAATTCAGAGCTAGTAAGAGCATTAAATCCCAGTGGAAACTTTGTCAGTGTCAATCCATACTAATAATAGCTGACAAATTATCAATAATCCAGAAGCTCCTTTTCTGTTGACAACTTGTGAAAAACAAACATGTGGTAACAGTGATGTTATTTTAATTTTATTGCAGAGGATGTTTCTCTTTTACAGGAAGGAAAGTCTATTTTGATAAAGTTTATGTGATATTTTCACTTGTTTAAATATGACTTTCTGAGATGTCAAAAGTACATTCAGGAAACAAGTGTTATATCAATGTTGTAATTATTTTCATCATGCCATGTGAATTCATACCCTTTTTTTTCTCTAGCTCATATTCTCTTCCTGTACCACCATCAAGGTATCTCATCTTAGTACTCAGTATACTGTATATACATCTATTAGAACTAGGGAAGGGAAAGGGAATACCAAAATTGAGAGACAAAGGATAAAAAGACAAATGATGCCAAAAGCAGTACTTACAAAACCATTTGGTATAAACCAACTGTACAACTCATGGGGGGAGAGAAAAAGGGGGAAGGGGAAGCAGGAGAAAAATGAGGAAGGAGGTAACAAGTTTAGCAAGAAATGTACTCACTACCTTACATATGAAACTGGAACCCTTCTGTACATCACTTAGACAATAAAGGAAACAAATTTAAAGAAATTAAAATATTAATAAAACAGCATCTTCAAGTGTCTATCAGTATTTATTCCATTCTTGTCCAATTCAAATACAAGAACATGTAATGAAACAATGTGTTGGACCAGAGAGAGACCTCAAATGAAACCAAATATGAGAGGATTTTTTTTAGCTTATATTTGGGTGATAACAGTATAGACAAGATGTTAAACCACTTTCAAAGCATGTACACTTTCTGTTTGGAATGGTATAGCTCCATGATATCAGAGAGGTTATCTCCTGTGTAGAAACTGACCCTCTTAAAATAAATGAGTTTACCTTGTTATAGAGTGTTAATGAAGCTCATAGACAGTATTATAAAAAGAACTGAACAAAGTGAAGAAATGTAGCAGTTGCACTCACTAAATATTATCTTTAAAATGTGCTATACACAAACGATTACAAAAGCAATACTTGCAAAACCGTTTAGTGTAAATCTACTGAACAACTCATGGGGGGAAAGGGAAATGGGGAGGGGGAGGGGGGAATGAGGGAGGAGGTAACAAACAGTACAAGAAATGTATCCAATGCCTAATGTATATGAAACTGTAACAGCTCTGTATATCAGTTTGGCAATAAAAAAAAATAAATTAAAAAATGTGCTATACACATATACAGCTTGAGGGTGGAGATATGAGGAAAAAACTGTAAAGAGCAAGGGAAGGAGTGACATTGTCCAAAAATAAATATACTATTTGACTGACTTATGTAGCACTAACCTCTCTAAGAAAAAGAAATAAAGCTCCTAAGTTAAAAACAATTGAATGGTAAATAATTTAAAACACAAACTGAATTCTATTTCTATTTAGGATACAAAAGATGATTGAGTATTACTTTCATTTCAAAAAATAATGCAAATAAGTGAGAAAACATGCACAATATACATGAGTGTAGTTTATAAGGAAAGAAATGTGTGTATTGTATGAAAAAAGAAAAACACATAACTCTACCTATAACAATAACAATAGTATAAAATTGTGACTATATGAGTGGCAGTACAGTTTTAGACAAATTATGTTAAAAAGTAATAAATAGTAATGATTAAAGGAGCAATTATTCAAATAATATCAATAATATATGTATATACTCAATAATATTTATTTTTATTCTATAATTTTTCTTACTACATGTTATAGTAATATATAATCATAGGCTGCAAAGTGATGTTATACATTTTGAATACCTGTGGGACGATGAAGATTATCTTGTTAGCCTATCCATCCTTTCAAATATTTGACATTTTAATAATAAAAACATTAATTATTCATGTGTTTCATGGAATGTGTGGCATTATTTTGGCTTGAATTTAGGGAAATGTGCTCTTCTTTGAGTTTGGTGTGAGGGGCATATCTTTTGATCAAAATAAAATCATTATAAAGTAACCAATTACAGGGAACAATAAAGTATATATCTGACTGTTCTCTAATACTATGATGTATAAAAATGTTATAATCAATAGCAAAAACACAAACAGGTTGATTAAACTTGGTTGAAAGTTTCAAATATGATGGCTTCTAATAAATATGTGCAAAATTCATTCAGATGGGTGTTCTGAAGAAATAAGTTAAACCACTGATGTAACATTCTATCCCTACAGGTATGAATTAGCAAGTAAACTTGAAAAATCTGGTGATGATCCAGGGTCAGACAGTTGTACATTCAACCTGAAAATGCACAATTAACAAACCAGGCATGTTTTGAAATTTCGTGAAACAATAAATATTCTCCAATCAGCAATTTGTATAAAGTAATTTTCTTTTGAAAACTAAAATAGATTGACTTATAGGAAAAATATTTATAATAGAGTTTTATTGATAACAAATGAATATCACAATACTCATTAAGGTGAACACACTATTGCATTCATATAGTAGACTACTCAAATGAGTACAGTCATGAGTTCAGTACTGACATCTTATTCTGAAGGATTTCAAAACATTGTAAAGTCAGAAACCCAACATGTATTGCCTTATTTCACATGGATGACTTCCAAAACTCTCAGGCAAATTTTACATGTGGTAGAGTTTTCATTTATAAACCAACTTAATTCTATGGTGGGTTAAGGTAAAAGCACAGCATTTGTGAGGTGTCTGTTTCTACATCTAGGTTGCAAACATTCCTTATGTTTCTATCAAGGCACATTTCTTAAACTACTTTCAAATACTTCGGTGTAACAACCTTTTTGCAACAGGGGTTGAGATTTGATCTTAATGATACATGTTATGCTGAGTATTTTAAGGTTTCATGGGAAGGTATGTAAAGCAGTTTTTCTAATATTTCCTCCCTCTGCTCCCCTGTAACCAGTGTCACAGGCAGATTCACAATGGATGATTCCAGCCTCATTAATATTATACCCACTGGGTATAATATCACATATAATATCAACATTTCATCGGTTGAGGGTGGTTTGTGCTATACTGGAGGCACGTAGTCTTTTCATAAATTAATTACTTAATGTGTCATCTTTCCTTCAAGGTGACCAGTCATTACCTTCTGCTGAGCCTCCAAGGAAACGAGCTGTAAACTTCAGCTGTGACTAGCACTGAGCAGATTCTTTGACATCTGTGCCAGCTGTCTCTCCATTTTAGCAACATTTAGCTTCTGAACTGAGTTGCCTTCAAATAAAACAAAAAAGCAGGCTTAGAATTTATATCTTTTAAACTAAAGTATTCTTATTTAACATGTGTAAAAATATTTAATAGCTGGTATTAATAAATGTATTCTGACTTACTACCAATGCTGTTAGCACAACAAGTAAAATCTAGAAAAATATACCTCATTAGCTTAGCACCTATCATTCATACTGGGCAGGCATTTTCATAAATTCACACGTGTTATCTCAGCATATGACATCCTCTCACATTTTGTAGTGGTAGAGTTTTCAGCATGGCTGCCAACATTTGACATTTTCTGTGATTTTCTTGCAGGTGTTGTCGTTCAGATTAAACCTTTAACTTTGAGAAGCAGATAGAAAGGAATGTTTGTATACTTTCAGTGCATAATATAGCAGGTGACATTTCTAAAATTCATGTTCTGTTAAATTATTGCTTATCACTTCCAGTTTAGAATTTTAATATTGATGCCTAACTAGAGTCTTTCTAATCAACAGTTTGCCTAATGTGTTTTGTCAATTCTGAACATTGCATTTGTGATCATTTGAAGAAGATAATATTCAAAAATATAATGAAAGATGTAGAAACACACACAAAACTGCATGCTTAATATGTGGACTTTGAAGAATATTCCTCCCTTTGACTGTATGGAAGTGTCTCAGCATAATAAGGCAAAGGGCATAGAATGACATGTGGGAAGGTGAGAAATAGCATTCCCAGATCCATCTTTTCTAAGTGTTCTGCTTCACATAAATATAAAAATAATATTTTTGACACCGAAGTAAGTTAGTGGGTAAAGAAAGGGCAATATTGTATTAAATTTGATGTCATGGAAATGATTTTTTAAATACTTTCAAGGAGCTGGAAAAATGGGAACACAGATTTGATAGTTTTAGACCTCTGTCTTACGTATTTGCTGAATTTACTTATATCAGTTGCCCAATATTTACTGAATTAACAGAATAGGTAAGTGCTGGATCTTGTGCAACTGCAAAGAAATTGTTCATTCAATGGGAATACATCTCACTTAATAGAGCACTTCACACATCAAAGCTCTCATCCTCCACTTATCCTACAAAAGCTTAGAGAAGTAAAGTTATGTCTGAGACATCTAAGTATTGTGTGCACCTATACCTTTTGCTCAGCACAGTATTTCCTTATACTTCGCATGTACTGCTTTCTTTTTCTTTTGCATATGCATACAACTTGATATCCAGGATGTAGTTATATTCTACCTATTCATTACAGGCACAGAGAAATGAATGAAAGGTCTTTAGTAAATATTGAATACATAAGCCTTTCTATTGCCATATTGAATATTTGAGCTCTGTTCCTAAAAATTATGTTTTTGTATGAATGAGAATTGAGCAAATTAATGACTGTAAGTGAAAGTAATAACTAGAAAGATTATGATTGCCAGAGAATTTGGAAATCAAGATGAATGAATGAATCTAACAGACAAAACATACATACAAAAGAACATAGATTTTAACCCCTTAATAATACTCATATCAAGACATTATTCATATGATGAATAAAAAGAGTAACTATAATTATTCTTGAAATAACACTTTGGGATAATAAACTGCATATCAATAAAACAGATATTCCATTAAAAATAAAGTGAATGCTGGGCACCGGTGGCTCCAGCTTATAATTTTACATACACAGGAGGATGAGATCTGAGGATCGCTGTTCAAAACCAGCCCAGGTAAGAAAGTCCAATAGACTTTTATCTCCAATTAAACACCAGAAAATGGAAAGTAGTACTTTGCCACAAAGGGCTAAAGTATTATCCTTGAGTATAGTAGCTCAGGGACAGAGCCCAGGCCCTGAGCTCAAGCTCTAAAATAGACAAAAAATAAATAAAATCCAATGAAAAGCCAGAGAATGTAAATTCAGAAAAATTAGATATAGATATAGATGGTTTGACAATTTATTTTAATAAACGGTGTGACTAAAATATAGTGAAAATGAAATACTAAACAAGTAATACTAATTACTATCAATAATACATAGATTATATTTCAAATATAAATTTAACTTTCATATTTTGGAAACTGCTTAAAATTAAGAAATGTAGTATGCCATTGATCAATATAAATACATAATTAGATTTATCTCAAAACTTCTTCTGAAGTCTTGCATTATGAAAATAGACACCATATATTTTTTCCTCCTTCCTCCTCCCTTCCTCTCTTCCTCCCTCTTTTCATTCCTCTCTCTCACTTTTTAATTTTTGACAATAATATACTGTTTTATCTGGGTTAGACAAAAATTGAACAAAATTAGCTAATGATGAAAATGACGATTAAGGATTTTTGGTCTCTTTAAAAAAATGTGCTTTATTTCAAATTAGGTTGTTGATATTGTGTGAAGATGACATAAAGAATTTCCCAAAATATATAATTTTAAGATTAAGAAAAAGGAAGGCGAGAGGAAGATGGCGCCCCCACAGTAGGGAGGCACCCCAACTCACTCCAACTGAAAAGCGAGCTGGGAACTTCAGCACCCAACAAACACCCCATCAAGAACCCAGCAAAACCAGCAGCCAGAAGCAGTGGAGAAATGCAGGAAACAAGAAGAGCCTGTAACCTGCATGGAGCCAGAGAATCTCCGGGGTAGGTACCCTCCCCCCACCAGCTGACCCTGGCCAGAACAGGGCCAGGCTGGGAAATGAGACCCGGCGAACTGCAGACCAACTGCCGAAAACCCTCACCGGGAGCGCAGAGTCCAGAAAGTGGGACTACATGGACCCCAGGGAGAGCGCGGACCAAGACAGTAGGCGGCGATGGGAAGTTCGGGACTGCATGGCCAGGATCAGATGTGAGCTGTGGGGGAAACCAAGTGGTGCAGAAGGGGAGAACCGGGACCAGTGAGTTCCCCATTGCCCCCTCCCCCAACAGGAGACCAATTATCAGATACCCAAACCCTACAAAGAAGCTAGATATCCCTCCCTACCCCTCCCCACCCCAGGGAACAAAGAACCCCCAAATCAGGCGGCAAGATCCCATCAGGCTCTGGGAAGACACAGGAACTAGCAGGGGAAGGGCGGAGCAGTGACAAGGCAGCAGAGGAGCCTGAACCAGCCCCACTGGCCCCGCCCCCTTCCCAACAGGAGCCCAGGGACCGCAGGCATTGGAAGTCCCCCCTGAGGCGCCTGGGCCTCACAGGCTTTTTCAACTAAAATCACCGGCGCTGGTGGGCAATACCAGCCCAGCAGGGACACCTGGGCCCGATCACGCGCCCCTCTCACAGAGGAGGCGCAGTCTGTGGGCACTAACCCATGCCTGGACACTTGATCCCACTGGGGCCCACACATACCGCCCCCCACAGTGGACTCACGGGAGGGCGCAAACACACCCCAACAACCTGGGGCTTGCTCTAATAGGCGTACCCCACACAGGTGGGCAGGGCCCCAGCAGCAGCGCCCACTGTGGTGGGTGGGTGCATGTCGCACAGGTGGGCGGCTCCCCCCCGCCCCCCTCCCCCAGCGACAGCGCCTGCTCTGATAGGCTCGCCTGCACAGGAGGGCAGAGCTCCCCAACGGCGGTGCCCACTCAGTTTGGTGCATTTCGCACAAGTGGGTGGGCTGGCCCTCAACAACACTGGCCCCGGAGCGGTCCACACAGGAGGATGAATCACCTGAGAGGTGAGCTCCTCTGACCAAGATACAGAGTGGAAAAAAGAACCAAAGAAGAGAAAAGCCTCCACGCCACACTGAATCAGTGACCAGCAAACGCCGACCAGGGGCATGCTAGGGTCAGCACAACACAGTGGCGGGACACTGCCCCGCAGAGAAAGACACAGAACCTACCCACCCCCAAGTGCAGGGAGGGTGACTACCCCGGCAACTACCGAGAGACAGTCCCCCTCACCCATTGGGCAGTAAGGTTCAACAACCAAACTCAAACCCAGAGGCAGGACACAAGTCTCCCACTGACAGACCAGCGGGAACAAGTACAAAGCCAAACCAGGGAAGCCACCTACAGATCTCCAGATGCGCAAATCACAAAGAAATATAACACATTTCATCAAAGGGCAAGCCAACTCGCCAGCTCCAAATAGCAGCATGACTGAAGAGGAGATGGAGAATAAAAAATCAACTGAGGCTCAGTTAGCAGAAATGATGGAAAGTCTCAGAAATGAAATCAGAAAACAATTCCAGGAGTTTAGAGTGGAAGTCTCAAAGGACATCCAGGAAGCCAAGAAAGAAATGGAAGCAAAAATGGATACAGTGCAAACCTCCATTAAAGAAGACTTTAACATCCTGAGAAGTGAAATGCATGAAAAAATATATTTAAAATACAACTCTTTAAAGGAAGAAATTTCCACGATCAGAGCTGATCTGGAAACCATAAATAGCTCTCTGACATCCATAAACTCCGCAACTGAATCCACAGCACAAAGAATTGACCATATGGAATCCAGAATCTCTCTATTGGATGATGATGTAGCCGATAAGAACCAGAAAATTACCACACTCCAAGAAACGGTAAAGCTCCAGGGCAGACTAATCCAGGAGCTAGTGGACAAAGACAAGAGATATAATCTGCGCATAATTGGAATAGAAAAAGGAGCCAAATACCAGAGCAGAGGGCTTCAACATATTTTCAATAAAGTTATTGCAGAAAACTTCTCCAATCTCACAAGGGACCCCATCCAGGTAATCAAAGCCTATAGGACATCTGGCAGACCAGACCCCAGAAAAGCCACGCCAAAGCACATAATATTCAAGACTTCAGATCTCAGGAATAAAGAGCAAATTTTGAATGCAGCCAAAGCGAAGAAAAAAATCTATTACAATGGGAAGAGGATCTGAATAACAGACCTCTCCACACAAACCTACCATGCGCGAAGAGAATGGAAGAACACCATCCAAGTTCTACAGTCCAACAAGTGCCAACCTAGAATAAAATATCCAGCGAAGTTGGAGTTCATATTCGAGGGGAAAACCAGATCTTTCCATAGCAAAGAGGATCTAAGGGAGTATGTGAATAAAAAAAACCAGCCCTACAGCGAATTCTAAGAGGGGAATCCCACCCAACAGAAATCGTACAGGACACACAGACAGAAACAGAAAGAAACTACAATAGCCAGAGCCCAACAGAAAGAGCAGCTCACTAAAGACAAGAAAAAAAAAAAAAAAGAGGAAAAACAGCCCAAAAAGAAAATGGAAGGAGAAAAAAACACTCATATCCTTGATCTCTTTGAATATAAACGGTATAAACTCTCCGATAAAGAGGAACAGACCGGCAGAATGGATCCGAAAACAAGAAATTGCCATCTGTTGTCTACAAGAGACCCACCTTACAGCAAGGGAAAGAAACAGGCTCCAAATGAAAGGATGGAGCAAGATCTTCCAAGCAAACGCACCTACCAAGATGGCAGGAGAAGTGACCCTCATCTCAGACAAGCTGGACTTCTCATTAAAATCAACTCAAAAAGACAAAGAAGGTCACTATATTTTAATACAAAAAAAATCCAGAATAGAGACATCACGGTGATAAATGTATACTCACCGAACAAAAGAGGCCCTACATATGTCAAACAAATTCTCACAGAACTACAGAACAAGATAGACCCAAACACAATCATAGTGGGTGACTTTAATACTCCACTCTCTCCAAGAGACAGATCCAACACCCAGAGGATTAGCAAGGGAGCTGAGGACCTAAGTAACACCATATCCCAAATGGATCTGACAGATCTATACAGAATCTTCCACCCTACAAAGACCCAGTACACCTTCTTCTCAGCAGCCCATGGATCATACTCCAAAATAGATCATGTCATAGCTCACACAAAGAACCTCAGCAAATACAAAAGTATTGACGTTATCCCATGCATTATATCTGACCACAGTGGATTAAAGGTAACCCTCAATAACAACAGTTACCACAGAGGCTATATGCATTCTTGGAGACTAAATCCCACACTTTTATCCAACACTTGGGCCACAGACCAAATAAAAGAT